>NC_092035.1:5042476-5102476 GCF_042242105.1 Pempheris klunzingeri
TGGGTGAGGACACGCAAGACACGCATTACCACCGCTTTAGGCATCGAGTTGACAGCCTCATCCAGGTTATCCTCATTCAACAAAACACAAAACTGATGTTCTTTCAGGCACAGGACAGCTACAGAACAGCCTGACCGCACAGGACAGCACGGCCCCGGATTATTGGGAACAAAGAACAAAATAGTTAACGTGTTTATTTGAATTACGTCTATTCTATTTTTGGATCATGCTAGCACAGAAAGGCAATTAATGGCAGATATATAGGCAAGATTAATGATCAGACCAGAGCACTGACAAAATGTGTCTCGGTTGACAAGAAGGCTGCAATTAATCATTGTCATTATCTTGTGTTATATATAACTCATCATCATTATTATTATTATTATTGGTAGTAGTAGTATCATTATTAGATGCAGTATTTGTATCATTTTGACTGTAGATGATAAAATATTTGATCTATTAATGTCATGAAGTGCCTTCATAGGTGGCTTCATATTTCTTAGAATGCCTGACCAACAGTCCAAGACCTAAAAATATTCAGATTACAAACATAAAATAAAAAGTAAAGCAGAAAATCCTCACATTTAAGAAGCTCGCACTTACTAATGTTAAGCGGTTTGGCTTGAAAATGACTTTGCCGGTCAATCAATTATCTGACAGGCTACTATATTATCCAGATTAGTCCTGATGGATAATGGTGAAACGCAGAGGTTTTCCCAGATATGAAGATGTGGTCGATCCTTTAACTGAACCAGATCTCCTGCTATGAATGGGTGGGGGAGGGGGTTCCTATAGGTGAGAGGTGCCAGGTCCACCCACTCAAACATCAGAGCTTCATCCTGCCCATTCATCCCCTCACTAAGCAGCACTCAACATTAACCCCTGACCTCTGACCTCCGACAGGCCACCAGGACAAGCTGGGCGTGGCCGAGACCAAGCTGCTCCACACGCTGCACTGGATGCTGCTGGAGGCGGCCCAGGAGTGCAACCACGAGCCCAGCCTGGGCCACGGCTGGTCCGCAGGCAGCAGCAGCAGCGCCTTCCTCCAGCCCGTGGGGAACCAGGGATCGTCCCCGGGGGCTCCCGGCTCCTGCTCCGGCTCTGCCCTAGGCGGGTCGGGGCCCCAGCACAGCGGCTCCCTGCTGGAGGAGGATGAGCACGCTCGTACCAAGCTGTTCCACAAGAGTATGGCCACAGTGGAGCTGTTTGTGTTCCTGTTTGCTCCGCTTATTCATCGCATAAAGGTCTGCACCCTCTCAACATTCACAGTCTATACCATCCATAGTTAGGGTTCAGGTTTAGCTTTTTATATCATACAAACAATGATTTTCTCAGGGAAGTACGTACACTATGTGTCTATATTTATAGTATCTGGAGGATTTTTAGCAGCAGTTTCATTCAGCTTCATTCTCAAAGTGTAAATATCTCGACTGGCTCATATCAAATGCTCCAACACACATTTACTCGGGGTCACCCTAAGGCTATTGATCTGTGTGTGCAAACAGATACAAGGCTCAGGATACAATACTCTTGGGATCGCATTGTGTTTCCCAACTGAACAATAAATTAACTGTATTTTGTGAGGGATCGTGTCATAATAGCGGCACATTTTGAGAGAACTCAACGACATGATAACATCTGCCTCTCCTATGAATGAGATTCCAAACACGTCGTTTTTTTTTTTTTTTTAGGAGTCGGACCTTACCTTCCGATTGGCCAGCGGCCTGGTGATATGGCAGCCGATGTGGGAGCACCGCCAGCCTGACATCCCCGCCTTCACCGCCCTCATCAAACCCGTCAGAAACATCGTGACAGGTGAAAAACAATCATCACTTTCAGCCATCCAATCCAGGCTTAACCTTTTTTTTTTTATTTGCTCATAATGAAGACATGTAATCTGCTATGCTTGTCTCAACAGCGAAGAGGAACTCCCCAGTCAACAACCAGTGCAGCCCCTGTGGATCTGGCAACCCAGGTCCCATGGTGAGTGGTGTTTATAGCTCCGATCTTGTCAGATTTTACTTCCCGTGTTGATTGAATGTGTTCAGGCAAGAGGCTTCTCCTCCTCCCCCTTTCAACGTTCCCCTGAGGCTTTCTGCTAATATTCATTAGCACCGGCCATGTGGGAGCATTAGAGTGGTTGGCCGGGGTCATGACAGGATCCTCTTTTTAATTATCAGGGTCCGTCCGTCCGCCTGTCTGTCTGCCTGCCTGCCTGTCTGTTTATCCACCCATCTACCCTATCTGTCCATTTCCCTCTCTCCCGCCCACAGGGCTTCCAGGTGGTCTGCGAAGCCACCCAATCAGATTCCTCCTCCCCCACAGCTGGAGAGCAGAGCTGTCGCCGTGGTAACTCGGTCGAGAAAGGTGGCCCCTCCCAGCAACCTCCGCCAGTCAAAGGCCCTTCCAAGAAAAAGTGAGCTCCATTAATCAATTTAACCTCGAAAATCGGTGAGGTGGGGGGCGTTTGGTCATGTGCGCGTCATTGATTTTTGATTTGGGAGACATGTTCAGGCAGCATGCCCATTCAAGGCTTGCTGTTCAGCAGGAGGAGGTAGAGGTGTCATTGTGGAGGGATTATGAGCCAACAGGCCCCTGGGCCACCAAGACTGAAACACATTGTTTTGTGTCTCTTCCAGTAATGTTCTGCAGGTGAACCAGAGAGACACAAAACGACTCAGATATGTGGTTTGTAGTCATTTTGCGTCTGTTACCATGCAGCACTACCTCTGTCCATACAGCAGCTCTGGTCCAGGGGCCTCCTCTTTGCTGAACAAGCCTTCTTGTCTCTCATAATTGTTAAAGATGGATGAAATATGCAAGAAAGTAATCATCTGTCTGACCTGAGATCTGCCCTCATTCCCAAAGTCTTACAACAATAGAGACAGAAGACAACAATGCAGGAAATATAACAAGTGTATCTAAAAATATAAAAATGTAACTCGCATGAAAGGAAACATTAGAGACTTATTTATTCATTCATTTAAATTCATTTATTTATTCATTTAAATTGTGGCTATGAAGCTGTTTGAGAATTGGCGCTCGCTGTTTGTACAGAAGAGAGCCGGGACCACTTGAGAGTAAATGCTCATGCCATCTCACTGTCTAAATAAATTACAAGTGAACTCGACACACAATCTGACTAAACTGCACCAAAAATAAGTGCTGCTCATGACGTACACAGATACGAGACACACAGAGGTCATCTCGCGCAGCACGGACAGGCCTGTTTTTCATCACGCCGTCTTAAGTCATGCAGTGAGATTGTGTATTAATCATTAGTGCCGTTGCATGATGATCAATATGCGATCCCACTGCTTTTCTAAAAGCTTCCATACGTGAATAATTCTGCGGCAGTTGAAGCAGTACAGAAGTGCAGTGATTTATAAGTGACCCGCGCTGACACGGGGCTGGTGCCATCATCTTGTTGATGGCTAAACATTTATCCCTGCGGCGGCGTCTGTCGAGCACACTGCACAGCACAGCTCGCTGCACTAGCTTAGGAGAGCTAGCGTATATGAATAGCTCCTCCTTCCCCTGTGTAATGCATCGCTCTAAGCAGTGCCGTCTCCTCAGTCAGCACACAAACACACACACAAACACAGCCTCGGCTTGCTCCAGAGTCAGACCCATCAGACATTTGCCCACAAAACCAGGGTAATTACGCGGAAGTAATGTGCTACATGTCTAATGCTGGCAGTGTCCCTGGCCTGGCATGACATGGGATGGCTTGATTTGGTCTGCCCACGGCAAGTCTGGCATTGTTCGGCCTTCGCTGCCAGACTCAGGCTCAATCTGTGCTCGCTGTGGCAGGTTTTTCACCGGTTTGGCTGGCAGCAAACAATAACTCACTACGCTGAGCTTCTGATTTAGTTAAAAAAAAGTTTTTATTATCCTAAATCATGCAAAAAAAAGAAATATAATAATAATCCATAAAAGAAAATGATGTATTATTCAGACATCTAATAGCTCTGAAGTCCTGCGTGAATATGACGTACTCTGTACGGAAAACACCAAATGTGCTCCGCAGAGAGTCCTGAGATAAACATGTCAAAACATTGACATTCTGCACATCCTATGTGGGCGTATTTCTGTCTTTAAGTTTATCATGGCTGGTCTGTCATCATCCTGATTCACCCAACCAGTGGGCTGAGAGAGTGAGAGGGATGTGGGAGAAGGCACGCGGAGGTTGATGAGCCATCCGTTGCTCATCTCGGCCCATTCTGACAACCGAACAAGTTCCCCGTGATCCCTCTGACAGCCAGCAACTGCAAATCAAAATAAGCCTGAATTCCCCTCCTCCCCCAAGCTAGTTATACCCTCATACACTCAAACACCAAAGGGGTTTCGAGCAGTCACGTGGTAATGCAGGAAGGCACAGATTTATCCCTATTGTTTCGCGGCACACACTCAACAATGGCAGATTAATTGCTTTCTTTAAATGCTGGTGGTGGCTGTGTGTGGAAACGTTGTATAGGCTGCGAGCAAGGTCAGGGAGGAAAGTGAGTCGAATGTAAATTAGATAAACAGCAAGGGAGATTTTTTGACATTTGAGGGGATTTGACAATAAGATGGAATTTATTTCATGCTTTCAAGTTGCTGGAGTCCTACTTTGTGGATCCACAAAGGGGCGGGATTGTACAGTTGGCCCACACCAGCAAATGTCACTCAAAGGATCAAAATATTCTCTTGATCCAAATTTATCTTTTCCTCTGTCAACTCAAAGGCACCGTCAGAGATCACAAGTCCCTCATCCTCGTGCGCTCACACCTCTGCGCCGCAAAGCCCAGATAAAGTCATTTCCGCCATCAGGTCCTGTGATTAATGCAGCTTACTCATCTCGTGGCGCCGCATCGCGAGCTCTGCCGATGCTGAGGCAGTTTCCATGGCAACCGCTGGTTGCTGCATCTCTCCTACTGCATGGAGTCGGGGGCTGGGCGGCCGCCTCTCGGAGCGCCTGGGGTGGCTGTCGTCACTCGGTCTCCGTGGCAACCTGACACAACAGCAGCAGGCAGAGCTTGCGTGTGTGTGTGTGTGTGTGTGTGTTGGCTAGACGGTGAAACATGATACAGCCTCCCTCTGCTGTCCGCTCTCTAAGTGATTCATGTAGATATCGACCATCTCTTCCTGCTCCATTTATTACAACGGCCAAGATTAAATGCCTTCCTCTGTCTCTCTCTCTTTCCCTCTCTCATGGTATCAATATGTTTCTCCACAGTGTGTGGTGCTCTATACACTCTGCAGCTCACCAACCGCTGACCTTGATTCCAACTTATTTATAGTGGACTCACGTAGGCTCCCTCTCTCTCCCTGCTGCTCTCCCAATCATGCTGGAGGGGGGCTCTGCCCTTGTTTACCATCCTCCTTTGATGCATTATTAATGAAGCAGTGTGGCGGGAGTTGACGACAGGCTAATATAACAGGACAGGCCATGACATAATATAATTGTTGTGTATATATAGTTAGCTATGTGACAGCCCTGGAAAAACTCCATTGACCAGACTCCATTGACAAAAACAGTGATTTTACCTAGCAGATTTTGCAGATTTGCTGTTCTACTGTTGGTTTGTCTGTGTTGTTGCATGACTTTGGCGTTTTAAAGAGGTAGTTAGGATCTGAACTAACGTGCAATACACCAAGGTCACAGCAGCTGGACCAGCAACCCCTGTGTTCTGAGAGGTAAAATGACGGCCGATTCTGGTAAAACAAAAAGGATGTTATGTCGATCTCTGTGGGGACCCCTTTCGTAATGCTGTCATGACACTTCAAATAAAAATCTTAGCCTGTCAGTGGCAAAAACAAGCACTTTGAGTGGACGTCCCAGAGGAGTACATTACAGCCATTGGAGCCTTTTCACAGCTGCTTTTTCACGGAGTCGCCTTTTGTTAGTTTTAGGGTTTTTTGTCTTGGTTCCTGTTTTTGCCTTTTGATTAAAGTTTCTTTGTAACTTTAATTGAGTCGAGCGTGTGGGTTCCTCAGTCTTGTCTGTCCGGTCCTTGTCAAAAACCTTTCTCTACCTACGATAAGTCGAAGCTTAATTCTAGGTAGGAACAAGTACATGGACAAAAAAGTAAAATAAATCATAAGGAAAAACACATCAAGTGTTTTTACTACTATGAATTATTTCCATCCAGGACGAATATTTTTGGAGGTTTGGCGCCACAGTTCTCATCATCATCTAGCAGTTCCACTCAACTGGGTTACCTTTGTTCTTGATCAAAAGTTTCTGTGTTCTTTTTGAGTGAGTTATGTCTCAGTAAAGGGTGGGTGGGGTTGTTCATGCAAAAGGTAAAACTAGGAAAAACATCCTTTCCACTTCTGTCTTTTTCAAGGACATCAGCCCCCGCCGGCCTGCCGACCTCTCTGGCCCAGCGAGCGCGTTATGCCACTTACTTCGATGTGGCAGTGCTGCGCTGCCTGCTGCAGCCGCACTGGACGGAGGAGGGCGTGCACTGGGCCTTGATGTACTACCTGCAGCGCTTGAGGCAGATCCTGGAGGAGAGACCCGAACGCCCCCCTGAACCCTTGGTCGCGCCTCTGCCGCGCCCACGCAGCAGCTCCATGGTGGCAGCGACGCCGTCACTGGTCAACACCCACAAGACTCAGGTAATGCTGGGAGGACAAAGGACACATGAATGTTACAGAAGAGGCCTATAAATGTTAACATCGTCATCTTTTTGTAGTATTTTGGTAGTTTTGTAGTATTTTAACACGTCATCTGTGTCCTTGGCTGTCTTTCGCAGGATATGAGTCTGAAATGCAATGAAGAGGGAAAATCTCTTAGCACAGAGACGTTTACGAAGGTTTCTCTCACCAGCCTCCGTCGACAGGCAGTCCCTGACCTCTCCTCTGACCTGGGCATGAACATCTTCAAGAAGGTCAGAGCCAGACATCCAGATGGGCCCTTATCCATGCTAATGTGCTAGAACTCAGTTTCATCTAGGTCACAAGTACAAAACGTGCCAAATTGCTCAATTTTATGACTTAAATTTGTGATTTTCCTGCCTTCAATTCACTGTTGACGCCGAAAAACACATACATTTACATCAGGAAGGTATACAGGACTGAGAGGAAGCCCTTCTGTTCTGTTTCAGTTTAAGAACCGGCGTGAGGACCGTGAGAGAAAAGGCTCCATCCCTTTCCACCACACGGGCAAGAAGCGTCAGCGGCGTATGGGGGTTCCTTTCCTGCTCCATGAGGACCACCTAGATGTCTCACCTACCCGCAGCACCTTCTCCTTTGGATCCTTCTCCGGTTTGGGTGACGATCGGCGGACCCTGGACCGCGGGGGCTGGCAGGCCACCATCATGGGTAGGCAGTGTGCTGTTCATAACAGGAATAGATTGTATGACACCAGTGCCTCTCCGCTAAGCTCCCATCCAGTGAGTCAGAGGATTCTGTCTGGATCTAGCTGTCAGCTAGTGATTTAGGTCAGTTCATTAACATTGGTATTCTTTATTAGCTCTCACTGAGCAGTGTGATTAAAATTGCTTGAAGCACAAAGACATTTTTTATTATTATCATCCAGAGTTAGCAACCTCTCAAAGCCTCCTTTCCATGAACCCACTGCCCCATTTCAGCTTATTGTTATATATCCACTTAGCGTAACTGCTGTTTCAAATTAGCTCCTTTGCCAAGACGACATTTCCTAAAGATGCCTAATAGAAAATGAAGAGGGTCTTCTACAACAGCTATCACATGTGTGATATTTAATCCCCCTGTTTCAGTCCCCTGCAGTGGAAGCTGTTGCACAGCATTATATATAGTTGTCAGAACTGGACCGAGAACCCAAAATGTGGACACAGGACCAAACCCAAACTCAGGTTCACACGGGTTTATTAACAACAGAGTTAGAAAAATACAAAACGACGAGGCTGCCACTCCTCATGAACAAAAGGGAACAACTAAGGAACAATGGCAGAGCGCAAAAATAGAAAACCAACAAAAGAGAACAGCTAACAAAGCAAAACACAAAAACTTAGCTGCCGAGTTACAGGGGCTGATGACTACAAACGAAAGGTGAACAGCTAACAAAATAATCCAAAAACTTAGCTGCTGAGTGCAAGGGCTGATCTAGGCAATCAGAGCTCAACAAGGTTCTGAAGCTGGAGGCAGGAGCCGGTATCCAGGACAGGCAAGGCAAGGCAGAGCAGAGCAGGGGTCGTAGTCAGGGCAGGAACAGGTCTGAGGGGGAACAGCAGAGTTGACAAACTGACAGGGGGTGAATGCCTGAACCAGACTTAAGTAGCAGACAGGCTGATTAGTTGCAGGTGATCACACAGCTGCCTCCGCTCCTGCAATCACACAAAAGAGAGAAAGAGAAAGACACAGAGACAGACAAACAGTGCCACCTCTGGCCATAGGCAGGAGGAGGAGCAGTGGTCCTGACAATAGTGTTTTTTCAAATTTTATCCAATGGGATTTGGTCGGGAACATGAGCACGAAGCATGAAAATCTTGTTGTTATGAGGTAGTCTCGCAAAACAGCATCTGATGCCCAGGTCTGTCTTCAAAAACGGTCAGCTGGCATTTTTACATGTGTGTGTGCGTGCGTGGATCCCTCTGAGTGTGTGTGCGTGAGTGCGTGTGTCTGTTTCAACCTGATACATTTATCTGTTGCATCACTTTCCAGGCAAATTCACAAGGAGGGGTAGCACGGACACAGCTGCAGACGCCGACAGCCTGAGCGCCAAACACTCTCACTCCCACCACTCTCTGCTCAGAGACATGCCCGACCACTCCAACAGCCACGGCGATAACACCGTCAAAGAGGGTAAGGGGCAGAACGAGAGCAAGTCGTGACCAAGAAAAGAGCAAACTGAGTCCTGGAACAAAATAAATAAGCTGAAAGAAATGTAATTAATAATCCTGCACTTACAGGAGTTTCTTAAATATGAACAGTTTCTGTAAAATGAACTCTATACTGATCAGCCAACTTTTCAACAGACAACAAACCAACAGAAAATTGAAGATATTGTTCACACAGCTTGAAAGCTCTCATCTGGTGGATGAATACATAATAAAGATACAATACATAATAAACCAGGCGTTGATAACAAGAAAGAAAAGGTAAAGTCAGCATACAGCAGTGATTAAGGTCAAAACCAAGATGATAGAAAATGCTATGTGCAGCTCCACTGACTCCTGCTGAGCAGAGCAGAAATAGGACAGCATTATGTAACAGTAATGACAAGGACCGGACAGACAAGACTGAGGAACCCACACACTCGACTCAATTAAAGTCACAAAGAAAACTTTAATCAAAATGCAAAAACAGGAACCAAGACAAAAACCCTAAAACTAACAAAAGGCGACTCCGTGAACAGGAGCGAACAACAAAACAAAATCAAAACACTAAGAACAGAAATACTCAGGCAAAAGGCACTCAAAACTAGAAACACGATACAAAGTAACAACTGAAAAAACTAAGCTAGACTAATCTTAAAGTGAACAACAAAAGGAGCAAGGCAGAGCTTGAAACAAAGTATACAACTGAAAAAGATCAAACCTCAAGAATGGTACTCCAACAATGGGATTTCAAAGACAAGGTAGCGCAGAATGGCAAGACAGGACAGAGGGAGACGCAGACAATAAATACACAGGGTAATGGGGAACAGGTGGAAACAATCAGGGAGGAGCCAGACAATCAGACGAAAGGAAGTAACTAACTGAAACGAGGAAACACATGATAGTACAAAATAAAACAGGAAATGACAAGACAACATGAGACGAGACAAAAACGGAACTAGACAAAATACAGGATCATGACAAGTAATATTCCTGCAACAATGCTAATTTGCATACAAATAACAACGCTGGCTCCACACCGGACAAATAATGATTATAGAAGAGAGCTGATTCTGACACGATCAGAATAAAAGCTGAAAAAGATCAATTCACATGGCCTTCAATAACAGTTTAGTGTGGCTATTCCTTATTGTTATTATTGCTTATATCATTTAGAAATAATAGGACAGGACCTGCCACACATGCAGTTAGGGGTTAGCTGGTGTCCAATCTAGACTGAAAGGTAAGCCTTAAAAAAAGCCTTAACATTGCTACTACTAATACATTTAATTGTCTCAAGTTTCCCTTTATGTGCAAGACTAGGACACTATGTACATTAATAAAGCCTTAAATCAAGCCCCAATATTGTGGATTTCATGCTCTTTAGGGTTAATTTGTTAGAATTGTAGAATAAAGAAAAGACAATTTGAGTACAATTAGAGCAGCATAAGAAAACTGTCATCCCATCCTTTGTTGCCATCTGTAATCATAATTCATGACAGCATTTATCCACTGTACTCTCCTCTCCCTGCCGCGTCCAGTTCGATCTCAGATCTCCACCATCACGATGGCGGCGTTCAACACCACGGTGGCGTCATTCAACGTAGGCTACGCCGACTTCTTCACCGAGCACATGAAGAAACTCTGCAACCCCGTCGTCGTCCCGGAGATCCCCGTGGAGCCCCTGGCCTGCGCCAACCTGCCGCGCAGCTTCACCGACTCCTGCATCAACTACTCCTGTCTGGAGGAAGGGGAGAACATTGAGGGGACCAATAACTTTGTGCTGAAGAACGGCATGCTGGACCTCACGGTGAGTGTTCACCCTTTCAATAAACAATGATCCTTGTGGGCAAATACGGTTAATGGAAGTTAGTGGCTTTCTGCTGCTCTAAAATGACACCAGTAGGAATCTAAACTGAATGAGGTGCCTTCTTTTTTCAGTCTTAGTCCTGCAAATTATATCTTTATTCCAACGTTTTGCACTGTTGATTGCACTAAATAAGCAAATTCAAGATGTCAAGAACATCAGTCTAACATTTCACCCCTTTTTTTTCCCTTCCTCTGTATTCCAGGCGGTCTTGCGGGCTCTCTATGCCGTCCTCAGCCACGACATCAGCTCCAGGATCTGCGACGTGGCCCTCAACATCATCGACTGCCTGCTGCAGCTGGGCGTGGTGCCCGGCATGGGCAAGAAGCTGTCCAAGCCCGACAACAAGGAGAACCAAGAGGCGCGAGCCAAAGACGCGACGGGCCCAGGCCTCGGAGGAGGCGCCCAGGGAGGCGGGTCGATCCCGGGGGCAGGTGGAGGGGGTGATGGAGGCGGAGGTGGAGGAGGAGGGGGAAGTGGTGGAGGGAGTGGGCAGGGGAGCAAGGATGATGTGAAGAATAACAAGGATAATGACAAAAAGGTGCGCTCCTACTGTATTTTTGGAAGTGGGTTGTAGCGGTTAAAAACTTTGCAGATACCTAAATATATCTGCACAGAACTCCTGTGTGTTCATGCTTGTGTCCTTCACTATGAACAGGAAGAGGGCTCGGGCTTCAGCACCCACCGCCTGGCTCTGACCATGCTCATAAAGATAGTCAAGTCTCTGGGCTGCGCCTACGGTTGTGGCGAGGGACACCGCGGGCTGTCTGGAGACCGCCTCAGGATGCAGGTCAGACTCTTCTCTAGCTTAACTCACCCTCCTCTGCGCTTGTGCGCAGTTTCCACACATCAGCACAGTTTGTGATGTCTGACGTTTATTCATTTTCTATGAATTATTAACTGCTTTGCTCCTTTGGTGTGATGAAAATTTCATGAAACTGAAATGAATCCTGGTAGGGAGCTGGGCTGAGTTTCTAACTTCAGAAGCAGTTCTATTTCAATGCTGATCAATATTCTTTTATTATTAGAGAAGCTGTATAGGAGAGATGAAGTGCTGCCTGGCTGATCTTCCATGGCAATCAATGAGAAGTGATGAAAATTGCAGATTCTGCACAGAAAGCCACTTTATTACTTATTCACAAAACAAAGCAGGCCGGCTTCCAAGCACTGCTTCACGTGCATTTTTCTATCCTGCAAAGTTACTTTTACTCTAATATATTCTGTTCCAATTGTTTCCTCTTAGGCCCAGAACTGCCTGACCAGCCTTTACAAGCTGGACAAGCTGCAGTTTCGCCAGACAATGCGCGAGTACGTCAACAAAGACTCTCTCAATAACATTGTGGACTTCCTGCATGCACTGCTGGGCTTCTGCATGGAGCCTATAACCGACAGTAAGTATGTGCTGTGCGTGTGAGTGGGACCAGATGCAGATCGGACGCACAATAAAACGTGCATGTGCGCTGCTAACAAATGCACAAATATCAGGTTTTGACCGGTTTTGAATGATGATACGATTCAGGTTAGGACTAATGCTTCAAAAAGTTAATCTTCTGTGCAGTAGGGCTGCAACTACTGTTTTTTTTTTTTTCATCATCAATTAATCTCACACCTATTTTTTTGATTAAATTAAGAATGGTTTAGTCCACAAAATGTCAGAAAAAAGAGGAACCATCTCCAGGCACGCTTAGCTGAGCTTTGAGGTAAACTCAAATGATGTTAGCATGTTAATCCTCTTAGTTAAGTGTGTTAGCATGCTAACATTTGCTAATTAGCACTGCGGTCATGATCAGATACCTGCAAAACATTCACGTCACCTTCAGCTGCACATTCTGTTCAGTGCTAATTAGCTTGCTGACAGGCTACACAAAACTGGCTCAAATGGTGAACATGCTAACATGATACCTGCATAACATCAGCACCCAGGAAGTGTGCTGGGATTTGAGGCCAATTATTTCTAATTATAACATCACACGATGCCAAAAAGCCTTTTTTTCACAGACTTAAACTGTTTTTTTTTAAGCATGAACCTCCACAAAATGACTTGTTTCACCATCTGAATTTGATCCAGTCGGTCCGATTGCAAGAGCCACACGATTAGATCATTTTATCCCCGTTCAAGTTAGCAGAGGGCTAACAGGAAGTTAGCCAGGCCACACTGCGGAAGCATGGCTTTCCATGCAGCACGATCCAGGTGATTTTATACATGGGGAGTCGAACTGTTTTGGCCTTAAGAACCGAACAGTTTTTATAGGAATGAGATCGAGTGATGCATCCAGTGGTCTTAATCCATTCATTGCTGGCATTGTCATTGTTAGCAAGTTAGCATGTTGACTTTTGCCATTGACTCAATCCAGCCAACCAAAGTACTGGACACACTGAAATTCAGTCAAGTTCACCTGATGATGGCTCCGGGTGAAAGGTTTGACCTCCAAAGTTATTACAATGCAATTAATAGACTAATCATTTCGGCAGCACTATCCAGATGTTTCCACTCAATCACAGAGTAGTATTTAAATCAAAAGTTCTGGTGTGGTTGACAAAGCTGAATTGTCCCACCACTGTCTCACCCCACACTTCGACTTTGCATTCCAGCGCTATCTCTGTTTATATATCTGTTTTTTCCCTTCCTCCTTCCACTTGTCTCCGCTTGTCCGTGTCCCCTTTTGGTCGTCCTCCCTCCTCCCGCATCCATCCTCCTTCTTTTTCCTCATCCACTCCAGTGAGCCGAGATCCTACCTTCCTTACTCACTCATCCATTCTGTACACTTGCCAATCCAAAGCTTTGCCCATTACATCTCTGCTCAATCTGTGGCTATAATGCTGAGCATTGAGACACATTGTACACGCCAATCCAGCACTTTGCACTGAGAATTATTGAAGCATTTTGTACACAGTGACAACAATCAGCACAATCATATCATACAAAATACTGTGCAATTGGCAAGTTACTGAACCGATGAGTGTTTTAATGCTGAAAGTGAACAGGGCACCTTGTTGAGTTTTTTGTGTGTGCGTGTGTGTGTGTGTTGTGTTTGCGCGTGGCAATCTGTGCGTCTCGGGTTCACCTCCTGCCGGAGGTGGGGTGCCACGTCCTTTCTGACACCACGTACATGTCTGTGCTGGCCTGATTGTCAATCAACTTGTGCCCCGCCTCTTTTCTCTTGCAGAGTACGGCAGTGCAGGTGAGAGGTCCAGGAGGGCGAAAAAAAGAAACATCGGTAGATACACATGATCAATAATCAATAACAGTCAATACTATTAGCAATAAGATGAATATACTCACCCGATCAGACCCTTCCCAAGGCACCGCTTCCATTGCTGCACCCCTCACACTGTCCGAAAGTGACAAAACTCGCCTGCAACTCCAAAATTTAGACTTGTATGAATAAATCTGATATTTATAGACCTTATATTTATGCATAAACAATAAGTTTCATCTAACTGGACCAAGAGAATTAGCTCATTACTGAATGTTTTAATAGCAGGCCTTAGTCACTTGCATGTATTCTTTATCCCCTACCCAGAATTCGTTTCAGTTTGCTTCTCCCCCATATGCTTTATGGACCCTTTTCCTTTGCCCCCCCTTCCCTCCCTGTTGTACGGGCTCAGTGTTTTATATTCAAGCTGGTCAGCTGTCATTAATGTTCTCCCCACGCTGACTAAACCACCCCCTGTGTGATCCGTGGTCTCTCCCGCCTCCCTGTTGCTTCCAGACAAGGCGGGCTTCGGAAACAACTTCACCACGGGGGACAACAAGTCCGTGGCCCAGAATATGGAGGCTGTGGTGGTGGGCTGCATGTTCAAGTCCCTCATCACCCGCTGCGCCTCGACCACACACGAGCTGCACAGCCCCGAGAACCTGGTGAGTGCTGTGTGAGATCGTCTGTCCATCTGCCTCTCTCGGTCGGCGCTCACGCTCCCCGTCAGTCCCGGCGGCCCTCCTTTGCTTCGGTCCTTCAAATATTCAGCCTGCGCTTCACATTTCAGTTGTACTCTCATTAGATTCAGACACTCATATTTCTTTTTCCAGGATGTTGTCGTTGAATTATTAATGGCTCATTTTCTTCTGAGCCCGAAGAACAATCACTTATGCCGCCTCTGTTAATGTCTTGTCGTACATGATAAAATGAACATGAGGTTCCATTCTGTGGAAAAAGACATTAACTTGTGCTATTTCGGTTCTTTTCTAGAACTGATATTTTTCACAGATGTCTGAAAATAATGGAAATCACATGAACTGATCCCTATAATACTTCTGCAGAAAACACTGTGATTCTAGCACCATCTACTTGTGTTTAACATGCAGCGTGCAGCAGAATGCCCAAAGGTCCTTTGAGTGTTTTGGCAGATTCTCTGTGAGGCGGTCTTAACCTTTCACAGTAATAGTAACTTGCCTTTTTGCGCCTCACGTGATGGCTGCTGAGTGTTTTCTTCAGAGCACTGAATCTTTGTATTTGAGGCCAAGGAAAGCTCATTTGTGCAGCGTCCTTCAAACACAGATGCAGTTCAAAGTGCTTTACACAAGGCAAGTCAAGATGGGAATAAACTGAAGAAATATGCAAAAAACACTAGACATGCCATTCAGTTGCAGAGCAGTTATAGTGCAGCAGTAGATTGTAATAAAGTAATTTCATTATAATAGCGGCTGCTCTTTTCATGTGGATCCGGCCTCAAAGAGCACTGAGGTACTATGACCACTCGTGGTGCCTAGAAAGCCTTGAGGCTGGCATGGCTGGTGTACGTTGGAGGAAGATGACACACTTTCCAAGGCAGGATTTATTATGGCACCGAATCAGAGGCCACCCACTCACAAGCTGGAGCTGGTGCCTTGATAAACTCAAGCACACTCACATATATCACCCAGTTATGCATGTATGAACATAAACGCTGTTTGGTGCTAAGTGTAAAGCAGGTTCAGCCTGATTCCAGGTCAGCTTTCTGTGTGTTTTTCACACGCTGTCGTTCACACGCCGTTTGACTCACACGTCCCTCGCTCTCACGTGTTTGCCACCCTCTCCCTCTCCAGGGTCTGTACTGTGACATCCGCCAGCTGGTGCAGTTCATTAAAGAGGCCCATGGAAACGTGTTCCGCCGGGTGGCACTGAGCGCGCTCCTGGACAGCGCCGAGAAGGTCACCACCACCAAGAAACCCGAAGAGAAGGAGGAGGCCAAACAGCCCGGACCCCGGAGGTACTGGCCAATCAGTGGCCAGGAATGGTCTTCATGACATTTTGTTTAATCTAATCATGAGCTAGCATGAGTTAAATCTAGACCTTATCTTAAACCCCTGGTGACAAAATATTTCTCATCCAGTCACAGACATAAGGTCTGGCTTTCTCCTTTCCTGACAGAGCAGAGCTACGCTTCTCATCACTGCTCGCCATCTTTTATTTGTTTTGTGTTTTATTTCTGTCCCATCTTGCATCTGTTTTTCTTGCTTGAGTGACTGATTTGATGTTCTTATTTTCAAAATGCTGAGAGGCACCTCCAATATATTTTGCCAAGTGACTAATATCTAGTTAACTACCAACTTGAACATGCAAAACACAGCTGCTTGTTTGGATTAACTGAGCTGACTTTGAATCTGTGGCACGCTGTAGTGAGCTGAACCTGCCTCGGACTGCGTTTTAACCACAAGGTTGCTGTTCAACCAGCACTTATTTAAGATGGTGGCAAACACAAGTGGGCAGCATGGTGCCCCCCTGACTGTGTAGAGTTTGCATGTTTAGCCTGGGCTTGTTCCAGGAGCTCCGGTTTCCACCCCTACAGACATGCATCTGCCTTTTTCCCCCCAAGTTAGTTCATCTGCTCTTGTACCTAATGTTAAAGCAAAGAAATGCAGCCATGAAACTGAATTTACCTTTAAGCAGAGGGAATGGAAATAATAACCTAGGGTGTTTTTATAAAATTGTACACATGCAAAACCTATGTAGTGTAAGCAAATGGAAATTCATAGTGAAAGTCTATGAGAGAAACCATATGTGACAAAAAGTCAATGCAACAGATGATCTTCCCCCAAAAGGATAAAGTATGGATGGATAAAGTATAACAACAAGCCTGCTTCCTTAATGTTATAGATTATTTACTGGAGAGTTCAGCTGGTGGTGAATCAGGTGGCCTGAGCGCTCTGTCTGTGTGTTGGTGTGTGTGTGTGTGTGTGTGTGTGTGTGTGTGCGCGCAGGTCAGAGGCGGGTGTGTCCGGGGAGAAGGGTCAGGTGTCCAGTGCTGCTGATGAGTGTCGCAGCTACATCTCCAGCAGACCCCCCCAGACACCCGAACAGTGAGTGTCCACCGCACAGCATCTCCATATAGCACCATCTATGTCGAGCCCAGCTGCCATTTCTCTGCTCAGATTAGGGAACGTTTTAAAACCCTTGCTGCCGCTCCTTCTGCTCCCTCAGTGAACAACAGGCCACGGCGCTAAAGATTCAATTTACACTGAAAGATATAAAAATGGGGAAAAGTTGAGGCTGTCATCCAGATTTAAACGCTCATGTCCGACCTTCCTTCCTCTCTGCCCCTCCAGCGATGAACAGATCCCAGGCGCTCTGCTGGGCAGGAAGGACTTTTGGAGGAAGATGTTCAAGTCGCAGAGTGCCGCCAGCGACACCAGCAGCCAATCAGAGCAGGACACCTCGGAGTGCACCACTGCCCACTCCGGCACCACCACCGACCGGCGCTCCCGCTCCAGATCCCGTCGCATCTCGCTGCGCAAGAAACTGAAGCTACCAATAGGTAAGTTGTTATGCAACAAGGTCACACAGCTCTGGATCCTCCCTCAGCTCAGCGGAGACCAGGATCACGACTATAATGACAACATTTTTAAGAACTATTTCATACAGTTTAGGTCATTTATGGACAAAAATCATCAAATTAGCAAATTCAAATTAAGCAAAACGTCAATTAGACCAAATGTCATTGTGTGAAACCATCTTTATATTCTGCTTAACAAGTGATGTGAATGCATGTGCACTTGAAAAGCTAAATATGAAACTTCATATCTAGGTCTGGATTTGATCAGAGATGTCTGACTTTATTCACTTGTACTGTACATGCTAACCAGACAGGAAGATATTGATTGCAGTGCCTAACAAAGCTACCAAATCACTCTTTTTTTTAATACCAGTATGTATTTTCATGACCATACCTCATTACATTTGCTGTGCCGGCGGTCACCTGTAAACTCACTCTAACATGATGTGTTCTGTGCGTCCAACATTGGAACACTGCCTGCCGCGAGGCCAAGTCACTTCATCTCTTTGGTCTGTTTTGTGTTCCTTTTTGTGCCTCAGCATGCCGTGGGACGGTTCGCCTACCGCTCACTCTCTCTGTCTTACGTATGTGGATGTGGAGCCATCTTCATACAGTACTTGTGTCACGTGTGTTTGTGTTGGTCATCTCTCCCAGTGTGCACGGTGTTTCCTGACCACGGTCTAATAGTGTTTGCAAATTGTGTTTTGCTTTCTGTAGTTGACAACTCTTAATTTACATTTTTAAATAAGTGTTGTATTTGAAATGATCACATTTAACTGCTGGACAAGAAAGCTTACTGCATGTTCACCTTGCATTCCCTGAAGATTATCCAAACACTATGCACTGTCTGCATTTCATCGATCGGCACAAAACATTTATTCTTATTTCAGAACTTCACTGCTTCTGTTGTTCCTGCTCCCTGCCTTTAGAGGGCAGTACTATGACTATACTATATCATTTACTCCATCCATCTGGCATCAACCTCTGCAGGGACGTGCTATAAAAGTGTATTAAGTGAATAAGTGTATTTGCAAATACCACTCGACCAGGGTCTTGTGTTTAAGCCCTATGATACGAGGCGAGACAGGTTAGACGAGCACTTATTTTAGTTTGGTTCCTTTAATGTACCTCAGTCTGTGAGTCTTTGAGTTGAAATGCCCCGAGTGTTTGTGACTGTTCAGTAACGACGAGGGAATGCTTCCTCTATCCAGTCCTTGTGTTCTTGCATGTGTATTTGCCGTCAGTGTGTTCACTAAATTTGTGGCGTCACACCGTCCTTCCGTTCAGCAGAGTCGGTTGCTCATGTGCGTGTTTTTTTTTTTTTTTTTTTACTCACCTGTCTCCAGGAAACTGGCTGAAGCGCTCCTCCCTCTCCGGACTCACTGACGGCGTTGAGGACCTGCTGGATATCAGCTCAGTGGATCGGCTCTCCTTCATACGTCAGAGTTCAAAGGTCAGCCGCCAGAACAGTGGGTGCCAACACACCCTGTTGTAACTGTCAGAATCAGCCACACCTGCCCACCTTAGCATTAATATAGAAATACAAAACGAAATATTAATAAGTCATCATGGGTATTTTTAGGGCTGTATTTAGACCTTGTGTTATTAAATGTATGGCAGTAAAGAGAAGGCTCTAAAACAGCGTTTACACTTTTACCTTGAAAGGTGAAATATCAGAATACATTAAATATTAGGGAAACTACTTATTTAAAAATGTACAGAATTTATTTTGGATGTCTGGTCAAAATTGTCTGCATGCAATATATTCATATTTTGGTTTAGTTCCATCTGATTTGGCTCTAAGTTGTGTGTATCTGTGTCTAAAGGTGAAGTTCACCAGTGCGGTGAAGCTGTCCGAAGGGGGCGCAGCGGTGCCGGAGTACGGCAGGGACGAGGAGGAGAATTTCTTCAAGCGGCTCGGTAAATGGAGGTCTGGCAGGAGGAATCCATCCAAGCTTCACCACACAGAAGAGAAAGATGGTAGACCTCCCCCACCCCGGGGTGCCCCTTGCCCACCCACGCCCCATCGTCCTCTTGTCTGTGTCCCTCTCACTTTGTGTCCCCGCCTCTGTTTGTCCGTCTGGTGTCGTGTCTTGTCTCACCTCCAAGTCGTGGTCTGATCTCCTCTGCCAGTTCTTCCGTCCGCCATCCTCCATGTCAGATAGCTGCCTGCTACGCTCTGTTAGCCTCAGTGTGTTTTCAACCCATCGGTGTCCAGTTTGTGAAAATCCACTTTGACTGTCAGAATGATCGGCGGGATCCTTTTTGCCACAAAGCATCTTCCAAAACATTCATGCAAAAACAATGCAGTTGTGGCACTTTAACGAGAGACTGCAACATTTAACAGAGGAAATAACTTAATCATCCTTTTGCAAGTGAAAGGCTGAATTTAAAGGCAGAAAAGCACCCAGAGGTGTTCCTACTGCAGCCTCAGTTGGTTTGTTGTCATAGGTTGTTAGCCAATGCTAACAATTTTATTATAGCACAGGTACAGGAAATAAACACACATTGTAATGCTGCTCATACTTGCAGCCCCATTCCACTTGCTGTTTAGTCACATTGCCTAAAGCTGATGACTTGAGAGAATCTTCCGAGGATGATTCACTGGCCTTTACCCTGTTGTTGACACTTGTGGCCACGGTGGCTGCTGTTAATAAGAGCTCAGCTGCCTGACATTTAATTACCATAAACAGAGGAAATCATTCTCCCCTTTTTTCACTTCTACCTCTTTGGTCACAAAATGGTACACAGGCAATATTTACATGGCTGGATCACCAACTGAGGAAAGTTTTTTACTTAATAAATAAATTGGTCAATATGGGTAACACTTTTGCCTCAAGGCCCACTAGTAGGTCACTCTGTCCCTGCATATTTAAGCCAAAAGTGCCACCAGTGCAGTGTTTTCCTTGACTTTTGGAAACATAGCATATCTCTATATAAAAGAAATTGTGCAATGACTCGCTGCTGTGGTAGCTCGTCAAAGAAGATCACAAAGTCAGACACCCAGATGTGTTGAAAACGTCTTTATTAGGAGTGAACTCGGGTCACAATTGGCTTGAGATTTTGTGTTGTCCCTCCCCCTTCCCCAGAATCAATCAACGTTTCCAAAGAGAATCAGATTTTGGCATTTCAACTGTACGACTGTGTGCTCTATCACCAACTCTACATCCCTTCTCCCCAACTATGCACATCCTGTTCTCTCCAACAGCGAATCCCTTCCTCTGTCTTTCACTTAGCGGTGAAAGAGAGGAGAGGAGGTGTGTGGGAATATCTCATACCTATGAAACCATCTTTCTACCGTAGAGCGTGGTCCTGTGCGATGTTCAGCATGACGCTCGCTGTCAGTGCTCTCTCCGTCTCTTCTGTGGTGATGTCTGGTGGTATTTTCCAACGCCTGAGTTTTAGTGAAGTGATAAAACACAACACATACAGCTTTCTTCTGTACGGCCACGGTTACACTTGTCATTCCAGTGATATTTATTAGATCCCATCATAAAAAGATATATAAGAGACCTGAAAGGGCCTTGGCCATCAAATCAGCGTCATTTGTTTCCACTGCTTTCCATGTGGTTGTTTTTTGTGTCTCTGAGACGGTAAATTGAAAGTCCAAGTGTAACCACTGCCAGTGGCTGTGTGTCCATCTCTCACTCAGCTTCATTTGTCAGTGGCTCTTCAGTGCTTCTTCGTTAATGTCCTGGATGGTGATGTTGCCTCACACAATGTCTCTCTGTAATCTGGAGTTCAGTCTTTGCATCCAAACGTGTTTTCGACAAAAGTCCCGTCACTTGTCCTGCTATACTCTCCTCTCCTCTCCTCTCCTCTCCTCTCCTCTCCTCTCCTCTCTTTGCTCGCGCTCTCTGTCAGGACCCCACGGTTTCCAGGAGCGTCTAGCAGCCAGTCAGGAGGCCATGAAGAACAAGAATGTGGTTAATTTGGGCGCCATTCGGCAGGGCATGAAACGCTTCCAGTTCCTGCTGAACTGCTGCGAGCCGGGAACCATACCAGACGCCTCCATCCTGGCCGCCGCTCTGGACCTGGTATATTATTAAAAGTCGCTTTTTGTACGACACATTTTGAATTTTGTTGTTGCGGCTGTTTTATGCCTTTACCAAGGTTATTATAATTCCCTTAAACTAAAACATTTTAGTTAACTAACATAAAATTGTAAAACTAACAGAAATGATATTACGTGCATATAAAACTAACAAAACTAAAACAAAAACATACAGGAAATGTCTTTACTTTTAGTCTTTGTCAATTCAAATTTGTCGACCCAAATCTATTATATATTATAATAAAAACTAAACATTTTTGAACTGAAACAAGCAAACCCACTGTGGAATTGAAAACATAAGAATTTAAGAATAAAAATGAGAACAGCTCTGGTCCTAACGAGCTGCCACGTCGTAGAATCGCCGGCACTGAAACCCCGATCCTACTCCGTGTCTTCCAGGAAGCTCCGGTCGTGGCCCGGGCCTCCCTCTTCCTCGAGTGTGCCCGCTTCGTCCACCGCTGTAACCGCGGCAACTGGCCGGAGTGGATGAAGGGCCACCATGTGAACATCACCAAGAGAGGCCTGTCCAGGGGCCGGTCGCCCATTGTGGGCAACAAAAGAAACCAGAAGCTCCAGTGGAACGCTGCCAAGCATTTCTGCCAGTGGGGAGACGTGAGTTTAAGATTTCTGATTGGCTGTTAATGATCTGGAATGACGACATGTTGATACTGCTTCACTAAGTGTAAGAATGTGTTCCTTTATGTGCTTTATCCGCACAGGCAATCGGCACAAGGCTCAGTGAACTCTGCCACTCTGACAGCGAGAGCCCTGCGAACATCCTGGGCTACATTTTTGATGAGGAGACCAAACGGAGAATGAGAAAAGAGGACGAGGAAGAGGATTATTTAGATGACAGTGAGTCCGAAGAATGTTTAATGCCTTAACAGTAAATCTGCGGTGGATATATTTTTATCATATATTTGATTAAATGCTGTTACTGAACTCACTTTAACCTGTTTTTCACATCATATTTTGCATAAAGGTGTTTTAGTTTCACCCCACTGTTTTATTTTCAAAGACACAGTCAATCCTACCAAATGTGGCTGCCCCTTTGCTCTGAAGATGGCTGCCTGTCAGCTGTTGTTGGAAATCACCACTTTCCTGCGGGAGACCTTTCCCTGCTTACCACGGCCGCGCACTGAACCACTCGTGGTCAGTATTCAAATCCTCTATGCAAAAAACACATGCACTGTGTAACTGAGTGTCTCTTTCTAATCATTGAAAAAGCAAAACTGATTATTGTGTCCTGAAGTCTAAAGATTCTATGGGGGGGGTCAGCAGACACTCACACCAATAAGACTAATAATGTGTTTGAATCAAAAAGATTGAATTTCCAGAAAAATGTAATAGCTGCTCACATGTCGGCTGCAGGATCTGGACAGCTGCTGCCTGCGTCTGGACCCGGAGCTCGGCCGCCATCGCTATGAGAGGAAGATCAGCTTCGCTGGCATCCTCGATGACGAGGACGGACACGATTCGCTCAACAGCAGCAGCCACACGCTGAAGTCCGACACCACCTGCGATGACAAGAAGACCCAAGAAGCTCAAGGTGAGATCTGGTGTCACACAGACTAGGCAGACCATTTGGTTTATCCCGGCCCTGTCTGATTATAATTACAAATAATTTAGATGATCTCTCCCCACTCCCCGCTTCTCCAGCACCCATCCGTAAGATTCGTATCGGAGGCTCCCGGCTGCTTCAGATCAAAGGAGCTCGCAGTTTCCGCGTAAAGAAAGGCGGCTCGCTGTCCTCCATACGCAGGGCGGGGAGCCTCAAGAGCACCAAGCTGTCCCGGCAGGACTCTGAGTCAGAGAACGAAGAGGGGCTGCTGTCACAAACACACAGCAGGGACACAGTTACTGACATAGGTGAGACACCCAGGGTGATGTTAGTTTCATTAGCCACTGCCACCACCGACGAGAGACGACTGCTGTCAGGTTCCATCACACTACATTTGACCTTATTTGTAAATGATACTTAAATGTTTTGGATTACTTTATCGCACAAAATGGCATTGTCTTTATTTAGCACAGAATAAAAATAGGGCGCCGCTACCCATTTGAAAACGGAGTCAATGATATTTGTTGGATATAATAATAAAACTAATTATTCCACCGAAGGTATCATCGATAGCTCACTGATGTGTGTCGCATCCACTTTTAATAAGAAGTATGGATCACGTTCCGTTCCACATCTAAACATTTCCCTCAGTAAAAAGAGATAACATGGCGTATTTTAAACTCTTGCATGTTCTTGCCCCCTGCTGCAGGCAGCCCTTTTAGCACCAGTGAACCCAGCATAGAGCCAGAGGGCCAGGGCTCAGGAGGAGCAGAGGACAACTATCACCGCAACATGTCCTGGCTCCATGTACGTCCTTTAGTATGAGCAGAAGTGTGTGAGTGTCGACGTCTTCCTTCCAGCATACTGACTCCCCCTCCCCCTCTCCGCTGTCTCGGCACAGATCATGATCCTGCTCTGCAACCAGCAGAGCTTCATCTGCACCCACGTGGACTTCTGCCACCCGCGCTGCTACCAGCACCACAGCCGCTCCTGCGCCCGCCTGGTCCGCGCAATCAAGCTGGTGTACGGTGAGTCGGTGGACAGCCTGAGAGAGGACAGCGCCTCCGGCAACATCGGGGCGCGGGCCAAGAAGAATAAAGAGGTGGGGCTCCACACTCCGTCTGTCCTGTTTTTAACCCTGGTCATTCTTGTGGTTAATTTATGGACGTCTCCTTGCCTTCAGTGTTCTGACAAGTCTTGCTTGAGGACCCCGTCCATGAAGAGCAGACCCAATGACTCCAGCACGGAAGGGAAGAAGGACACCGGCATGCTCAAGTACATCCGCAACCAGGTGAGTTACTTCAAGGAGTTGATTATTCTGATTTAGAAACAACAATGAGGAGAGGAAATTACAAGAAAGGTGCTACAACAATGATCTATCTGTTATTTATACACTTGCTCCTACACTATGAAAGGTCACGGTTTGTCAGGGAATTTCATCAAAATGTCCCAAACAATTGGATTTTCTTTGTTTTTGTCTTCTTTCAGGTGATGAGCTTGTCACCAGCTCCTCTCTCGTTGCTGATCAAGGCGGCTCCCATCCTGACTGAGGACATGTACGGAGACATCCAGCCTGCAGCCTGGGAACTCTTGCTGAGTGTGGATGAGCATATGGCAGCTGCTGCTGGTGAGTCGGCCATCAGGCTGCCCATCAGTGGCTCTCCTCTGGACGTTTTTGTGTCCTTCGAAATTCACAAATGCCCTTTCCATCTCTCTCCATCCTCTTTCTGTCCTTTCTCTTGCCTTCTTTCCCCCCCCCCCCCCGTCTGAATCCCCTCCAGCTGCCATGTTCCTCCTGTGCGCGGTAAAGGTCCCCGACGCAGTGACCGAAATGATGATGGCGGAGTTCCATCACCAGGAGGCCTGCCAGCGCATCAACTCCATCCTCAAGTTTTACACGCTGTGGCGTTTCCGTTACCAGGTGTGGCCTCGCATGGAGGAGGGAGCCCAGCAGATCTTTAAGGTGCAGAATAATAACAGTGTCACATTTATATTTATCCCCAAAAGAGTTCTGTCGCTACTTTGTCCCTTGATAAGGTTGTCCAGAAAGGTTAATATCTGACTCTGTGTCAGCTCAGTGTGGCTGTTATACGTTATTCCTTTACGAAGTATTGTCTCTCAAAACTCGTCCTCTCTGACCCATTTTGTCCTCTATCTGTTTTTTGTTTCAGATCCCTCCGCCCAGCATCAACTTCACCCTGCCGTCTCCTATACTGGGCATGCCCTGTGTCCCCATATTCGACCCCCCCTGGGTGCCCCAGAACACAGGCAGCGTCCAGGACCCAATCAATGAAGACCAGTCTGTAAGTCTGAGCCCTGTTAACACAAGTTGCCTAATATACATTTATTGCCTTTATATAGTTATACAAGTTTTGTGTCAAACACTTTGAAAAATATCTTTTTTATTTCTTATCTTTAATTCTTTAGTAGTTTTAAAATGTTTGCACATACTTTTAATCACTATGTATCACGATGCAGTAAATGCATTTTATGTGAATCATACTGACCTGCATCTGTGTGACATCACAAAAAAGCTGACCCGGTTTAGATTAAAAGAAGAAAACACATTTTATCACTCGTCTATAGTAGAGTCTGTCCATGCAGACTGCTTTATTTAATTTGTGCAGATTTTGAGTGAAATGTCTCCACGACCAGCAGTGTAGTGGGGCCTGGAGAAGTGGGGGGGGTGTAGTAATGAGGGCAGATCTGGATTCCTGCTTAACCAACACAGCATACCAAAACACACTTCAGACTGCTCTGAAAGACATTTGTTATTGCTACGCAAATGTAATGTGAACATCTACACCAAGAAATCTGCTCATCTAAGAAAAACACATGCAATTCATTTTGGAGGTTAAAACATCAAACATTTAGAGCAGCAAAAACAGATTTCTTGGTGTTTCCTTTTACTTTCTTGTCTTTTTTGTGAAAAAGCATGATTATTTAAATATGTTTAATAGATATTGATGACAACCTGCGAGCACCTGCTCTATTATTTATCTATCGACTGTCTTTGTTTTTAGTACTCTACATTAATTCAGTCAGTCCATACCATAGTAAGTTGGTATTTCTGTCCGGATGTTTGTGCTGATGCATCTTGTTACCTCAGATCATTAATGACAGGAGGGAAGTTTTTCTCCATTGTTGCTGAGTGTTTTGAGCCCATTGGGAGCTGTAGGTTTTCATCATGGATCAGAAGCTGGGGGCGGTTTTCATGGGTCATCTCAGATAGCTGCATCTTGATCAGCGACACACACCACACTCAGAAAGTGTCCAAGCACTTGCTCTGATTGTCAGAACAAAACCAAAAAAAATAACAGCATGCATCGGACATTCAGACATTTTGTGTGTGTTGTGCTGTTTATGCATGGTCATTGGATGAGAATGACTTTGCTGTGTATGTTTTTCATATCATGCGTTCAGCCTACTTGGATATGTATGTGTATGAGCACTCGTGCGAATGCTGTGAGGCATTTACTGTACACAAGATACAGTAAATTCTCCAAATTCCAGTCTGAATACATTTATCTATGTCACAATTTGCCATGATTGAAATCTTGCCTATTCCATACATGATGCTCAGGACAGCATTAGAGCATGAGATCAATGTGCTGGAGGAGAGTTACTGTATTAATGTGTTGTCCGGTCATTTTACATTCCAAAATGCTCCTCAGATGTAACTGTAAGCCTAGACTAGCTGTGCACACACGTTCCTGAAAGAGTTTAACTGTCAGCTTTGTATTAATTTGTGCATTCCCTCATTCTGAATCTTCTCTGTGTGTCTGCACCCGCTGTTCTGCCTCTGTGCTGTTTGATCCAACCGCCACCCTTCCATGCCGCCCTTCATAGAAATCCTTCTCGGCACGGGCGGTGTCGCGCTCCCACCAGCGGGCCGAGCACATCCTGAAGAACCTGCAGCAGGAGGAAGAGAAGCGGCGTCTGGGCCGCGAGGCCAGCATCATCACGGCCATCCCTGTGGCTCAGGAGGCATGCTACGAGCCCACGTGCAGCCCCCCGCCTGAGCAGGAGGAAGAAGGTGGGTACATATTGTACAAACATACAAAAGCTTTAACGGGAATGGGCAGTCTGCTGACAGCTCTGTGTCCTGATGGCATGTTGTTTTCCCTGTGTCTCCGCTGGTCATGTCGGACATTAATCCCGCCAGCAGAAGAAGTGGTGAACCTGGCATCACGCCGTCTATCTGTCAGCCCGTCCTGCGCCTCCAGTAACTCCCACAGGAACTACTCCTTCCGCCGGGGCTCTGTGTGGTCCGTCCGCTCACTGGCCAGTGCTGAAGGTATGAAAATAAAGAATCCCGAGAGTCTTTATCTCGCAGCTTGACTTGGCCACTGAGAAGTTTTGTTTGCACGTTTTATCTGCCAGATGAAGAGAACACAACAGAACACACGCCTACTCACCACATGTTACAGCCGCCCCAAGCCGTCTTCCCAGCATGCATCTGCGCTGCAGTCCTGCCAATAGTGCACCTCATGGAGGATGGGGAGGTTCGAGAGGACGGCGTGGCTGGTATAACATCTTTTTAAAAAAATGCTTCTCATGTGTGGGACTCCTGTCCTCTCAGACATAAGGACTGTTCATTGCATTTGGTCACATACTGTATTTGAAAGGACAAATGCTTCCTTTCAGTGAGTGCTGTGGCCCAGCAAATCCTCTGGAACTGCCTGATTGAAGATCCGGCACTTGTTCTCCGCCACTTCCTGGAAAAACTAACCGTGAGCAACCGACAGGTATGCGAACATCTGAGGGACAAACAGAGCTTCAGATGTGACAAACCAGAATCTGATGTGGCTTTTCTTCAAGGGGGATAAGTGCAGGAGCTTAAAAGGAGGTGTGAAATGTGACATGACTATTTCTTGTGTTGTAATGTCAGGACGAGCTGATGTACATGCTGAGGAAGCTCCTGCTCAACATTGGAGATCTGCCGGCTCAGACCTCTCACATCCTCTTCAACTACCTGGTGAAGCCACAGATGAAACTCCTTCACTCGTTCACTGTTTGATATTTATCCTCAGTTTAGAATCAGTTCTCTTGACCGAATCTCTCCTCAGGTGGGACTGATCATGTATTTTGTGCGGACCCCGTGTGAGTGGGGAATGGACGCCATCTCGGCCACCCTGACCTTCCTGTGGGAGGTTGTTGGCTACGTGGAGGGGCTCTTCTTCAAGGACCTCAAGCAGACCATGAAGAAGGAGCAGTGTGAGGTCAAACTGCTGGTCACTGCGTCCATGCCAGGTGAGCTCACTGACGCTGCTTGACACTGTCGTTGATTTTGATTCAGATTCCATTTTTACTGTGACCTCAATAATTAGTTATATTAAATATAGTTTAAATATTTTCTTGTGCGTTGTTGGTGCAGGAACCAAAACACTGGTGGTGCACGGGCAGAACGAATGTGACATCCCAACACAACTTCCAGTCCACGAAGACACGCAGTTTGAAGCTCTCCTCAAGGTGAGGATTTTAGGAAGTACTCTGACCCTTTACTTGAGTAAAAGTTCTTGCTGAAGTGTCAGCAAACTTAAATCGTCCAAAGTAAAAGTACTGCTTCTGCTGAACAGTGATGAATTATGATGTGACATGATTAGATGTTTGGCACTGATGCAACAATGTGTACACAGTTTTTTTAATGTTTTAGCTGGAGGAGATGGAGCTGGTTTTATCTACTTTATGTAAGATTAGGAAGTTCAGTCCAGTCAGATCAACATTCCCAAAAATAGTTCTGTCGTACAAATCTGCATTTCTTTTTTAGACTGTTCTCTAATCTTTGCTTTTGTTGTGACATATCGGATGAGTGTACCTATCTGGGCCTCAAGAAATGATTTAGATAAATCCGTCCTAGAGGTTTAGAGGAGAAATCACGTCAGGTGGAACAGCTACCAACTCATATGTGATGAAGGACCCAGAGCAGAAAGGTCTCAAGCCAAAGAGGTTTAACAGTGAAAAGTAATTAGTTACTCACATAAAAGCAGTAAAAAGTACAATATTTTCCACTGAAATGTCGTATAAAATGCAAATACTCAAATAACGTACATGGAATAAGATCTTCATCATCTTTACTTCCCCCCCAACCAGGAGTGTCTGGAATTCTTCAACATTCCTGAGGCCCGATCAGCGCACTACTTCCTCATGGACAAACGATGGAACCTCATCCATTATAGCAAGGTAGACATTTGGCTTTATTTTGAGCTGCTGGTAAAACCACCTATCGACATATTTGATCTATAGTTAGTATTCAGACTAAGTACAACAACACAATGCTGCCATCTTCCTCCTTTAGACATATGTGAGAGACATCTATCCCTTCAGGAGATCAGTCTCTCCCCAGCTCAACCTGGTCCACATGCTGCCTGAGAAAGGGCAGGAACTTATCCAGAAACAGGTAAAGACGATTTAAAGTTCGACACAATATTAGATAACCACACTGCAGAAAGAGAAATACTCTCTTTTCCATTCTCTGTTCTCCCTCTAGGTGTTTTCCCGTAAACTAGAGGAAGTCGGCCGGGTCCTCTTCCTCATCTCCCTCACGCAACACATGCCGGCTGTGCACAAGCAATCCCACGTCTCCCTGCTGCAGGAGGACCTCCTGCGCCTGCCGTCCTTCCCACGGACTGCCATCGACGCAGAGTTCTCGCTGTTTAACGAGCAGCAAGGTGAGATACCCTCCAACTGTATCATCGGACACTTTCACAGTTAAAATCATCATACATATTTCACCAGCATCTCCTCCTCCCGCCTCCCCCAGGTAAGGAGCTGTTCGGCTTGGACACCCTCCACAAGGTGCTGTGGATCAAGCTGCTGGAGGAGATGTTCCTGGGCATGCCCAGTGAGTACCCGTGGGGCGACGAGATGATGCTGTTCCTCAACGTCTTCAACGGGGCACTGCTGCTTCACCCAGAGGACAGCGCCCTCCTCAGGCAGTACACGGCCACAGCCATCAACACAGCCGTTCACTTCAACCACCTCTTCTCCCTGAGCGGTTACCAGTGGATCCTGCCGACCATGCTGCAGGTACGGAGAACGTGTCCCACTGCATTTAAGAGTAAATAATAGACTTTTCTTAGCTTTAGCGTACGTTCCTTAAAGTCTGCCCTCTCCGTATTACCATGGCAGGTCTATGCTGACTATGAGAGCAACCCTTTACTGAGGCAGGGCATCGAGTTCTGCTGTCGGCAGTTCTACATCCTCCACCGCAAACCCTTCATCCTGCAGCTGTTTGCCAGTGTGGCTCCGCTGCTGGAATTCACAGTAAGACTGCTGAGTGCATGCATACACATATTCCCATTACACATCCCCTGTGTTTTTATATTCCTGGGCGCCTGCAGCTTGAGTGGACGTCTCTGTCTCCATCTCCCATCCCAGACCAGCACCAGTACTGGCCTGTCTAAAGGAGTGTCGGCGCAGTGTCTGTTTGACCTGCTGGTCTCTCTGGAGGGCGAGACCCAGGACGCGCTCGATGCTTTGGAGCTGGTAAAGGCTGAGAAACCTCTACGCTCTCTGGGCAAGTCACTCTTTTTTTTTTTTGGATCGAGTCAAGGAGGGAGCACTTATCTTAAATGTCTGTCATCATATATAGAAAGCTCTCAATATCCTGAGAGCGTCCTGTGTGTGCATGAGCTGTAGAAAAAACACCAAACTGTACTTTTTTTATTGCAGATTTTTGTTATGGTAATGAGGACTTAGCGTTTTCCATCAGCGAGGCCATCAAGCTGTGTGTCACTGTGGTCGCCTACGCCCCTGAGTCCTTTAGGAGGTACGGAAATGTATCGAGGAGGCATTAAGGATTATCTTTTCTTGTATCTTCAGCTTCTCAAGAGCAGTTGCTTTCTGTCCCCATGTATCTCCAGTCTCCAGATGCTGATGGTGCTGGAGGCCTTGGTCCCCTGCCACCTCCAGAAGCTGAAGAGCAACACGATTACGATGGAGTCGGCCTCAGCTGCCAGGGATGAGATCGCAGCCATCGCTGCTCTGGCCACCTCGCTGCAGGCCCTCCTCTACAGCTCAGAGGCCCTCACAAGGTCTGACTCACCCCCATGCAAAGAAGAAAACCGCAAAACAAGCAACTGGACTTCAGAGTCCATTTGTAAAGTCCTTTAACTGTTTACAATCCTCATCATTTAATCCACATCTCCTCCACAGGCCCATGACTGCCCCCCAGATGTCCCGCTGTGATCAGGGCCATAAGGGAGGCACTACAGCTAACCACGCCATGTCAGGAGGGGTCAACACCAGGTCAGAACTATAACATGATCAACTGTAGGAGATGACGGGTTACACTTGTCCCAGAATAGACGACTATAGAGTGCAGCCCTGGAGCCTGACAGACCAACACATATGTCCTGTTTGTATGCATGTGTCTGTGCCCAGGGACAACCTCCACCTGCTGGAGGAGGGCCAGGGCATGCCGAGGGAGGAGCTGGACGAGCGCATCGCCAGGGAGGAGTTCCGCCGGCCGCGGGAGTCCCTGTTAAACATCTGCACTGAGTTTTACAAACACTGCGGGCCGCGACTCAAAATCCTGCAGAATGTCGCCGGGGAGCCGCGGGTCACAGCCCTGGAGCTGCTGGACATCAAGTCCCACATGAGGTGATGAGATTCACTCATGACTGGTCAGCAGATTTACAGACAAAACTTTGTGAGATGGTTGTTCTCTTTCTGTAAGGAACGCTGCAGTACTTTTGTAATGGAGAAAACAAAAACATACTTTCAGAAATCTATTAAGTTGCACTGACCATAAGCCGGTGTCTCTCTCTTCCAGGCTGGCTGAGATCGCCCACGCACTGCTGAAGCTTGCGCCCTACGACACCCTGACCATGGAGAGCCGAGGGCTGCGGCGCTACATCATGGAGATGCTGCCCATCACCGACTGGTCCTCCGAGGCTGTCCGCCCCGCCCTCATCCTCATCCTCAAGAGGCTGGACCGCATGTTCAACAAAATCCACAAGATGCCAACGCTCAGGTGCGCTCGCCCACAGGCACTATGCACCAGGTCTGTTGAATACAATCCCACTTCTTTCTCCGTCTCCCTGTGAGTGTATCGTGCTGTGCCCGGTGCCGTGGTGTGTACAGTAGATAGACGGCTTCTTGGCACTGTCCTCTGTAGCGCTGCCTTCGTGGGTGCTGTACCGTAAGTGCTGCTGTGGCGTATTTCCGTGCGGGTACTTGTGGGCGTGCGTGGGAAGAGTTTAATGTGTACGCGAATGTGTGAGGATGTGTGTACTAATGACGGATCACCAGCAGTGCTCCCTCTAAGCCGCTGTCCTGTGCTGCGTCATAGAAGATGAGGCAGATTTTGAGCACCAACGTCACAGTCCCAGCATCCTCTTCCATGACATAAGACTGGCAGGCTCAGGGGAAACACTGGTCTCAGGTGTGCGCTTCACACCAGGATCTGTTGCTGCAGTGTTTAGCTGGCTATGTCTGTGAGCTTTGCTGTATACGACATTTGCTGTCAGTGTGGCCTTTATTCCAGTCATAAAGGTGATGCTTATATGGCGGGAAATATTAATAGAGTGGTAAGTGTTTCATCACTATCACTCCCAGCATATGATGGTTCCCGCTCTACTGTAAAGATCTGTACATTTGATACGAGTAATATAGATCTCACGCCACATTCAAGTCATTTGAAGTGATGAGATGTAAAATCAGATGAGTGGCTTTCCCCGGTCAGCATCGTGAGTTTCCTTTTCATCCCACATGACACGAATGTGGCCTTTTACTGTTTTTTTTTTTTAAACTCCGTGACAATGTGCTTCTATTTTGGGTGCGGGGTGGCATTGCGTGGATGTGTTCTCCAGGAGACAGGTGGAGTGGGAGGCCGCCAGCAGCCTGATCGAGGGGATCTGCCTGACCCTGCAGCGACAGCCAATCATCTCTTTCCTCCCGCACCTTCGCTCGCTGATCAACGTCTGCGTCAACTTGGTACGGAAACACAGCAGCACAAATTCGTCCGTATGATTGCTGTTTCGGGTGTGGGTATTTATTTGCGTGTGTTTTCAGGTGATGGGCGTGGTCGGCCCCTCCAGCGTGGCAGACGGCCTTCCTCTTCTCCACCTCAGCCCCTACCTTTCCCCTCCGCTGCCCTTCAGCACAGCAGTGGTCCGGCTGGTGGCCCTGCAGATCCAGGTGCAGGCATCGGCTTAACTCATCTGACTCACTGGGCATCCATTCGTCTCTCAAAACTGATTTCACATGGTCAAATTTGTGCTTCCCAGGCCTTGAAGGAGGACTTTCCTCTCAGCCATGTGATCTCACCTTTCACCAATCAGGAGAGGCGTGAGGGGATGCTGCTCAACCTGCTCATTCCCTTTGTGCTCACTGTAGGTTCTGGAAGCAAAGGTAAACTCTCACAGGCTAAAAGGTCAATGCTGATCACTCAGTTAACTCAGTCAAACCTGCTGTCGGTCTGTAATAGAGACATTTGAGGCAATTAAATGTCCAAAGCATTGTTTGTATTTTCATGTCCCGTTGCAGATAGCCCCCACCTGGAGCAGCCAGAGATCTTCCTGCTCCTCCAGACAGTCATCAACATCCTCCTGCCCCCTCGGATCATCTCCACCTCCCGCACCAAGAACTTCATGCTGGACGCTTCCCCGGCTCACTGCTCCACCCCCGGCGACACGGGGAAGGACCTGCGCAGAGAGGGACTAGCTGAGTCCACCAGCCAGGCTGCGTATCTCGGTATGAATGAGAAGTAACACCATTTTATAGCTCCACATGTCCGACCACTTTCCCTCCTCATCCTCAGCCCTTCCCCTTCCCTCCCCCCTGCAGCTCTGAAGGTGGTGCTGGTTTGTTTTGAGCGCTCGCTGGGGAACCAGTGGTACCGGCTGAGCCTGCAGGTGAAAGAGATGGCTCTGAGAAAGGTGGGCGGCCTGGCCTTCTGGGACTTCATTGACTTCATTGTCCGAACCCGTATCCCTATCTTTGTCCTGCTGAGACCCTTCATACAGTGCAAGGTAAAGAGCTCTCTGCTAATCCTGTTCATTCACTTTAACTGCCCTTATGCACTGCCTGTCCTCCTTACCGGTCCGTATGTGTTTATGTTGGTGTAGTTGTTGACGCAGCCCGCTGACTCCCAGGAGGAGATTACAGCACGGCACCACATCGCTGACCAGCTGGAGCGACGCTTCATTCCACGACCTCTCTGCAAGAGCTCCCTGTTTGCAGAGTTCAACAATGAACTCAAGATCCTCAAGGAAGCAGTGCACAGTGGCTCCGGTCAGACACTTCAACTTTCAGACACGTTACTGTTGGAATCTGTCTTTTTCCTGCATGTTCTGACTGTGTGTTTCTGTTTTACCTGCTGCTACTAAACAGCTTATCAGGGCAAGACGTCCATCAGCACCGTGGGCACCTCCACATCAGCCTACCGCCTCAGTTTGGCCACAATGTCGCGCTCCAACACAGGCACCGGCACAGTTTGGGAGCAGGACAGCCAACCATCACGCCAGCCCTCCCAAGACACACTCAGCCGCACCGATGAGGATGACGAAGAGAGTCAGAAAACGTTCCCGTTTCACTTTTCTCTTTCCTGTTTGGCAGTTGTAGAAATTCGACCTGGACTAACAGCCCTCCATCCCTCTCCCTCCAGATGATTCCATGAGTATCCCCAGCGTGGTGAGCGAGCACGAGGCCTTCTTGCCGAGGGTGATAGCCCAGCGCCGCTTCTCCAGCCACGCCACCGGCTCAGCGGCGTCGCAGCCTGAGGCGCCCCGCACCACCATGCTGCCCAGCCACAGGTGACACCCCCAACGCAAATACAGACTGAAACACGCAAGTACAAACAAGCACAGAGCTGAACTTTTCTTCAAGCGTAGTTCCTTTTACAGACACCCTTCTACACAGATACTTTAGAAAGTGAGCGTAGGTCAAATAACAAAGAAATATCCTGCCCCACGCTTTCTTTATCAAACACACAATATTTGAATTCAACAAGGATCTATATTCCTTTGGATCTGAGGAAGATCAAATCAAACACTGACTGTTTAGTAAATAAAGTGTCCAGGTTTGAGAGTCTCGGACAACATGCAGGATGTTTCTTCTTCATTTGTCCTGCAGAGGGCGGGGCAGGACAAAAAAGTAGAGGTGGTGTGTAAGCGGAGGTAATCTCACTATGGAGCCAGCACCATTCAAACTGGGTCCATCCGCTGAGGTCCAACTCGACCATTGAGATTATCTCTGTTTCCATGTGCGATTCAAATCTTCTTTATGTAATATGTAGAATGAACATTTTGAGATGGATCAACCAGTCATATCCCACAACCAGTCATTTTTTTCTGTATATCTCTGTTGATTTATAATGTGTTTTATTCAACAGTCTCAGAGCAGCAATGAAGTAGTTCAGACTCTGTGTATTGGTAAGGATGAAGTTGTGGTCAGAGCCCTGGCGTCCCACCCTGCTCTCGGGGCTCGGGGACTTGGGCGGTGCTGGATCTCGACTACACTCCCTAAACTCCCATTCTCCCCCTTCACCCCCCTTTTTACAGTGAACCCAATGTGCTAGATGAGTCCCAGGGCCTTCTGCAGGAGGGTAACCTCTCTAGGTACAGTGGCCCTCTCTCTGTGTGTGTCCCATCGGTGCGTTCTTGCATCTGTCCGCCAGTGGGAGGGGCATCGCCTCGGAACGGCCTGCTCTATTGGCCGCCTCGCCGTTGATCACTCATCCACATCCAATCAAATCGCCTTGGCCCGCCACACCTCCCCTCACCCCCTGTCTCTATCTCTTTCTGTGTGGGTCCGGTGTTCCTTGTCTCTGTCCCCTACCCCTACCCCAACTTCCTTTTGAGCTCCACACTGACCCTCATCTTCTCAGCTCATCTGCTGTGCTATCCTAACCAGGCCGCCCCCCCCAAGAGTTAAAAAAAAAAAGGGGGCCCCTCAGCCCCGGGGCCAGGGAGCTCTGCCTCTGTTTCTCCTCTGTTAGCTGTGGGTCTTAGCTGTACAGTTGATGTGCCATCACCAAAGTCAGCCTCCCTTCCATTGGTGCCATGGTGTTTCATACTGTTTACGTGTCTATCAGGCTTCCCGCTGATCAAATTGGGCGTCCAACTCTGGATACCAATCTGTAGGGGCAAGGGGGACCTGGGGTGGCAACTATAATACAAGATCAATTGTCTTTTTTTATGTTTAAAGACAAAATAATTTAATAGGTCCACATGTTAAAAAAGGGGATTTTAAATGTATGAAGGGAAAAAAAAAGAATAAAAAACAGTGTTGCTACTCCAGCCCCTGCTACCCCCTGTTGTGTTTTCAGTGTATGAATCATGGCAGCACTGTTTTTTTGTGTCTTGTAACATACTGTGTGTGTCGTGTAGTGAGTGGATGGGTAGAATAGCAGCGACATGTTACTGTGGTCAAAGATGTGGTCAGTCGGCGGGCACAGCTGGGGATGCGGTGGCTTTTTGGTCCCTTCACGGCAATGCATTTCTGCATCTTTGTGTGTGTGTGTGTGTGTGTGTGCGCATCTGATTGGGTGTACCAGGGTTGCCAGTGTGCAGAGTGAACCGGGCCAGCAGAACCTTCTGATACAGCCTCCATTAGGAAGAAAGCGAGGCCTCAGACAGGTGCGGACATCAGCTCTGTCTTTCTCTTTGAGGGAATAATCGTTATGTGCCATAGATTCTAAAAGATAAGGCTTGTGTGGAAGTGCATGATTGGAATCACAGCTAATACTCTGTACTGGGTTGCGACTTTGCTGCAGCTGCGACGCCCCCTGCTGTCCATTCCAAAGACTGAGCCACGTGGTCGATCAGGAGCAAGGCTGTCAACAACCCGCAGGAGCATCCAGCCCAAGAACAAACCACTGGGTAACAGCACACGTGTGTGTGTGTGTGTGTGTGTGTGTGTGTGTGTGTGGTGCAGGTCACTGAACGGTGTGTCATGATTGTCAGAAATAATATTAAAAACAGAATTTAGACACACACATAAGTTGAAACCATTCCAATCTTTTTAAGTGCATGGCTACATTCAACATGTAACATATGCAGACCATGTTTGGAGCCAATACGCCACAGAATGTATCTTTACTGGCTGCACCTACAGCACACACACAGCGTAGGTAGGGTTGTGTGAGTCACAGATAGAACAAGACAGTGAGCTTTTGTTTTGAGATTATGTTTATAGTTTGTATAATATGGGTCATTTAACATCTACAGACTACAGGACGCTGTGGAAGGGATAAAGCTCAAGCTCACTGGCAGTCATTAAGTCACTTCCTTTATATCAGCAGTTTAATTTAAAAATAGAGATATTGTATGACTCATGTATGCCAAAGGGCTGCTCACACCTCATGTAAAAAAAATACTTACTGCTGCTTGGGATCTCTGCGGTGCCGCTCACACCTGGTGTAGTTTCAGAGGTCACAGTGGAAGCTTGACCTACATTTCATTTTCAATCAATGAAAGTGACGTTGTGTGACTCCCGTCCGCCACGCAGTGCATTTAGTGCAGCGTACGAGGCAGCAGTGGCAGTGCTGCTTTTTTCACAATACAGTATAATTTTCACCGTTTTCACCACTGTTTTTTTTTTTTTTTCAGAATTTGAATATATAATTGTTTTTCGATAAGCGATGATGAAAGCACATTTGGTTGTCTCAGAATATTAAAAAAGCATGAAAAAGAATTTACCCTGCACTTCAGGTCAAGCACACAACGAGCCAAATCTGGACTGCCACTAAAACATAAAATTCTCCCACTCAGATATCACATCTGATGCTGCTCAGGTGGGGATTCTTGAATCCTTAAATTTGAATTCCTGAACCGTTGGGTCTCTCTCTTAATAAAAGAGTTTGGTCTAGACCTGCTCTTTATGGAAAGCATCTTGAGATAACGCTGTTATGACTTGGCGCTATATAAATGAAAATTGATTGATTGATTGAGATACTTTCGAGAAATGTCTGTGTGCTGACTTGAACTGACCCGTCCTCCCCACTCACAACCTCTGTCTTTGTTCCAATGCTGTTTGTTGTTCCACCTGTCACCAAACTGACTCTTCTCACTCTGTTCTGTCTCATGCCTTATGTTTCGAAATAAAGAAACTTTATTGGACTGTGAAGGTGAGACACGACCCTTAACCCTTCCTCTCCACCCTGCAACGGCCCGCTCCTTAATTCTGCAACCTCACCCAATAGGGCGCTCTGCATGTCTGTCTTGCATCCCCTCCCAGCCCCTGCCTACCCGTCCTGTCCCATCCCTGCCTCCACTCTCTTTGGTGGTGCTGATGTGTTAGCGAGCCGCTAGCTGGCGCTGCCCTCTCCGTTTTCACCATGTGCGCATGCATGTGTGTCCACAGCTCACGGAGACCAAAAAAGGTCAGTCACCTTTACAGAGACTCAAGGCCAGCAGACGCCTACAGCGGCCGGAAAGCCCCCGACTCCCAGCGCCACAGACCCTCCCACTGACGGAAGGAAGGCCAGTCCTGCTCTCTCTAAATCCCCAACACTGGAAGTGCCCTCTGCCACCTCAGCCACGGTCACTGCCGACCTGCACAGCCCTGCTAACATACAGGTAGGAGCAGCACAGAGGACTGGAGCAGGGGAGCACAAGTAATTGGATAATTTTACATTTTTAGGTCATATCTGTATTCATTTGATTATCTCTTGTCTTGCTTATTTATGTAATATTGAACACATATATATTTAGGGCTGCTGGACAATTTCAAAAAGGATTTTTGTTTCATTTAATTAAAACTGTATTCCTTAAATCAATATCAAACGTGAAGGTTGAACAAAAATGTAATGAACATTTAAGTACTTAAAAGGCTGGTTCACCGAAATGACAAAAAAGTATGTGTGAGTGATATCTATCTGTTTATGATGCTTGAAAATATTAAATGTTGGATAATCCACAGTCTTTTGTTAACAGATTTAATAGATTTAATTTCACAAGAACTATGAAAACTCAACAAAAGATAGTAAAACTGTCTGTGTGGCCTGTGGATATCTCTAGATGTAAGAATTTGTGTGAACTTGCCCTTTACTTGATGTATTACAAGCTGAAACTACAGGAGCAAAGTGTATTCCCACCCAGGTCCCTCCAGCCATAAGCAGCAAGGAGAAGAGAGAGCAGTGGGGCCTCCGCAGCAGCCTCTCCCCTCCCCCCTCCATCTCCCGCCCCTCCACTCCAACACCCCCATCTCGAACCTGCTCCCCGCTGCCCCTCTCCCGAACCTGCTCCCCTCTCCCCTTGTCTCGCACCTCCTCTCCTCTCCCTCCTCCGCTCCCAGTGCTGGTCACTGCGCCAGCCCCGGGCCCCCCGCCGCCTCCACCGCTGCCGCCTGCCCCTCTCCTGCCTCCCCCGCCGCCAGGGCCGTCCAGGATCAGAGAGAGCCCCGGGGACGAGGACACGACGGCGCTGCTGCCATGCAGCGACACCCTACTGCAGCTCAGCGAGGACGACGGCACGGAGAACCCCCTCCTCACCCCGCTGCTGTCCCATCCCTCGCCCCGCCGCTCACCCCGCCGGCTCCCCTTGCCCCTCTCCCCTGTCGACCTGGACCTGGATGAGTCCCACGTGTGAGAGTAGCCTGAGCCAAATGCCACACAGACACCTGCAGGGTACGGATGACGGGGGGGCTGTGCTGCACACATTTCTAAACATTTAAGAGCAAACAGAGAACATTTAAAGTGTACATTTAGATTTGATTGACTGACAATCTAAAAGTACATAGTTTGAAAGGAAGGGAATGTATACGCGGGAGAAGTGTGGGTTTTCCACACTCACCCCCTGCCTCTTCAAATGTGTGTACAACCCACCGACTTAATTTCTGTCCAGTCTGTTTTCCCCTCTGCTTTGCCCTGAAACTAAACTGCTCTCTCCTCAGTGTAGCTGGTTAGTTTCCACCCCTAAATGTACAAAACAAACACCTATTCCCCCTCCCTTCCTCTCATTGTATCTTCTCAGTGTTGACAGTCCCGATCTGTTCTGACGGATTCATACCATGAGGGTTGAATGTAAACCTTAGCAGTAATCTACCTTAATGCTCGTCTCCTGCGTCATAGAAACTCGAAATCATGCTGGACTTTCAAGTCAATCTGTGCTGGTCTACTCTACCCCGAGATATCAAAGATTTATTTTTGGATTATATTTTATGTTATACAAATTCCCAACTATTTAAGATCAAAAAGGTTTAAAAGATGGATACGTAACTAATCCTTCTGACACTCTAGACTTGTATGTAAAAGATGTCTATATTGAGGAGATCTATATAAATTTAATGAGGAGATGTTATAACTTGTACAGTGTTGCAAAGGTTATGAAGGAAGGGAAAGCAGAACTTGTATAAACAGTTTATTGAGAGCTATTCTAAGGCTATGGGTGCAATGAGGGCTGAGAAATGATATACAGTAAATATACAATACAATATATGTATATTAAACATTTTATGTGGCCTAAAGGATCAGGAGCAAGAAATGAAAGATTTTATACTTTAGAGGATTATTATGAGTTTTTCAGTATGATGATTATACTGTGAAAATGTTCATGGAACAAGTCGAGCAGCAAACGACAGAAGATCACTTAAATCCAGTGCTACTCAGTGTCAGGAACTGTTTTACAGAGCTAAAGCTAAAACTGAATTTACTACATTTATTCTCTAACTGGAAAAGAAAATGTCCATTGTGATTGGCTGACGTTTTAGCAAATCAGCTTCCACATATACCCACTCCATGACTCCAGATTCTTGTGAAGGGCTGTGCTGAAGTTATCCTTTAAATTGCATATTTGAATTAAATTGCATATTCAAATTTAAAGAAAAACAAATCTATTACAGTGACCTTTTAACAACACAGATATATTTAACTCCTAATGTTATGGACTCTTTCAAATATCAAAATACTGCAAATTCCTGGAATACCCCTTTAAAATAAGTTGTATATCTTGTTTTTTTGGGTCTGTGTGTCTTTAAATTTCTGCGGTTAATGACACGATACTGGAAACTGACAATTGACTTGTTCAGTGTACATTTTTAATGCATTTCAGTGGTAGATGAACGAGTTGTGGGTGTTTCTACAGCCGACACACAGACATGCGGTATATCCCAGTAACTCTGAGTCTACAGCGTGTATTGTGCTGCTCAGTGTCTCAGCAGAATCTTTTGTCTGTGACCAAAGACTGTATCTTTGTGTTGTGCTTCAGTGGTCTGACTTAACTAACCAAGTCTAAGTCTAACTTAGAAGACGTACTAAAGGCTCACGTGTCCTGACGTTGCAGTGCTGGTCATGTTGTTTCTGTTCCTGTGTCTGCGAAGTCCTTGCAGGGTCACAGACTCCTTTTCATTGCAACTGTGATGAAGCAATGCAGTAGATAGCTGTTACCTCGTTGCTCATTCCATGCCTTAACAGAGAGATATTAACACGTCCGTCAATATCGACATTGTCTGTTCATAAGAGTTTATTCAAACCTAGTACCTCTGGATATCCAGTAAGCTCAAACTATTACTTTCAAACGCTTTCTTTTGTGTGTACAATGTTCTAATGTTATCCTGCTTTCTCCCTCTCATGAAAGACAAAACACAGGATCAATATGTGCCATAATTCACACCAACGCACTGTGAGTGTTTTGCTATCAGCTGCTTCTCTGCAATATGTCAGTGCTGTATTTAAAATTTTTTCTTTTGACTATTTGTGTCACAGTTTGTGATGATATTGTAATAATTTAGAGATTGTGTGTTTACTTAAGCATTGGGAATGGAGACGAAATAATATTTAAACTGTATTCTCAATAAAAACACATATTACTCCAGTTTCTATCTGACCCAAAATGTCTGCCATTATGAGGAGAGGAAGCAAGTAAATGCATTCTTGTTCTGTCTTCTGTCTCCAAATCAGTTTTTCTCGATGTAAAACAGATTTAACTCAAATCTATAAAACACACACCTTTAAGGAAGTACATTGTTAGTCCGAGGGCCACTGAACTGTTGAATCTGAGTTCCCTTTAAATGTAATGTGTCTGTGTCAAAATATGTCCTCTATGTGCAAAGTTCAAATAAACTGCAGTATATCAGAATATTTATGGAATATCTAAATAAATGGATATTGTTTATAATGGTTTTCAGCTTTCTGTCCATTTTTGAATCCCCTCTGATGCTCTTTACTTTATTTTCCTCTTCAGTGCTGACAAACACAACAAGTACAACTTCCAACACACTCTTATCTAACTTTAGAGTTAGCTCAATGGGATCAGGAGCAGACAGGTCATCTGATCACATGGGTTTGAATCCCCTCTCAGAATTTTTTACTTTACTTTCCCCCTTAGTGCTGACAAACACACACACTCAGCGAGTCAGCTCAGTGAGATCAGGAGCTGACAGGTCACCTGGACACATGGCTTCAAATCGCCACTAAAACGCACACTTCTTTTTAACTTGCCATCTTTTTCCTCCAGCTTTTCTCCTCAGCGCTGACAAACACAACAAGTGCAACTTCCAACACACTCTTGAGAGACTTCAGAGTTAGCTCAATGAGATCAGGAGCAGACAAGGCATCTGATCACATGGGTTCTAAACCCCTCTCAGGCTTTTTTACTTTACTTTCCCCCTCAGTGCTGACAAACACACACACACTCAACTGACTTCAGAGTCAGCTCAGTGAGATCAAGAGCTGACAGGTCAGCTGGACACATTGGTTCAAATCGCCACTGAAATGTCTTTTTAACTTGCCATCTTTTTCCTCCAGCTTTTCTCCTCAGCACTGACAAACACAACAAGTACAACTTGACAAGTCATCTGGGCACATGGGTTTGAATCCCCTCTGATGCTCTTTACTTTACTTTCCTCTTCAGTGCTGACAAACACAACAAGTACAACTTCCAACACATGACAAAGTAGCTTCAGAGATAGCTCAGTGAGGTAAGAGGCTGACACATCATCTGGAGGCATGGGTTTGAATCCCCTCTCACATTTTTTTTACTTTACTTTCCTCTTCAGTGCTGACAAATACAACAAGTACAACTTCCAACACATGACAAAGTAACTTCATAGTTAGCTCAGTGAGATAAGAGGCTGACACATCATCTGGAGGCATGGGTTTGAATCCCCTCTTGCATTTTTTTTACTTTACTTTCCTCTTCAGTGCTGACAAATACAACAAGTACAACTTCCAACACATGACAAAGTAACTTCATAGTTAGCTCAGTGAGATAAGGAGACATGGGTTTGAATCCCCTCTGATGCTCTTTACTTTACTTTCCTCTCCAGTGCTGATAAACAACTTCCAACACATGACAAAGTAACTTCAGAGTTGGCTCAGTGAGATAAGGAGCTGACAGGTCACCTGGACACATGGGTTCAAATCCCAACTGAAACACATGTTTCTCTTTAACTCCCCATGTTTTTCCTTCATCTTTTCTCCTCAGTCTTGACAAACACAAGTACAACTTCCAACACACACTCAACTGACTTCAGAGTTAGCTCAGTGAGATCAGGATCTGACAGGTCACCTGGACGCATGGCTTTAAAACGCACACTTCTTTTTAACTTGCCATCTTCTTCCTCCAGCTTTTCTCCTCAGCGCTGACAAACACAAGTGCAACTTCCAACACACTCTTGAGCGACTTCAGAGTTAGCTCAATGAGATCAAGAGCAGACAGGTCGTCTGATCTCATGGCTTCAAAACCCCTCTCAGACTTTTCTTCTTTACTTTCCCACTTTACTTTCCCCCTCAGTGCTGACAAACACACACACTCAACTGACTTCAGAGTCAGTTCAGTGAGATCAGGAGCTGACAGGTCACCTGGACACATGGGTTCAAATCGCCACTCAAACTTTTTGATAACTTGCCATCTTTTTCCTCCAGCTTTTCTCCTCAGCACTGACAAACACAACAAGTACAACTTCCAACACATGACAAAGTAACTTCAGAGTTAGCTCAGTGTGATAAGGTGCTGACAGGTTATCTTGACACATGGGTTCAAATCCCAACTGAAGTGCATGTTTCTCTTTAACGCCCCATGTTTTCCCTTCATCTTTTCTCCTCAGCGCTGACAAACACAAGTACAACTTCCAACACATGACAAAGTAACTTCAGAGTTAGCTCAGTGAAATCAAGCGCTGAGAGGGCATCTGGACACATGGGTTCGAATACCCTCTGATACTCCTTACTTAACTTTCCCCCTCAGTGCTGACAAACACAACAAGTACAACTTCCAAAACATTGCTAAGTAACTTCAGAGTTAGCTCAGTGAGATAAGGAGCTCAAAAGTCATGTGGACACTTGGGTTCAAATCCCCTTTAGCACTTTCTACTTTACTTTCCCCCTCAGTGCTGACAAACACAACAAGTACAGCTTCCAAAACATTGTTAAGTTAGCTCAGTGAGATCAGGAGCTGACCAGTCATCTGGGCACATGGGTTCAAAAACCCTCTGATACTCTTTACTTTACTTTCCTCCTCAGTGTTGACAAACATAACAAGTACAACTTCCAACAGGTGATAAAGTAACTTCGGAGTTAGCTCAGTGAGCTAAGGAGCTGGCTGGTTATCTGGACACATAGGTTCAAATCCCCTCTGATGCTCTTTACTTTACTTTCCTCTTCAGTGCTGACAAACACAACAAGTGCAACTTCCAACACACTCTTAAGTGACTTCACAATTAGCTCAATGAGATCAGGTGCAGACAGGGCATCTGATCACATGGGTTTGAATCCCCTCTCAGACTTTTTTACTTTACTTTCCCCCTCAGTGCTGACAAACACACACTCAACTGACTTCAAAGTCAGTTCAGTGAGATCAGGAGCTGACAAGTCACCTGGACACATGGGTTCAAATTCCCACTAAAACTCACACTTCTTTTTAACTTGCCATCTTTTTCCTCCAGCTTTTCTCCTCAGCACTGACAAACACAACTTCCAACACACATGAAAGAAACTTCACAGTTAGCTCAGTGAGATCAGGAGCTGGCACCTCATCTGGACACATGGGTTCAAATCCCCTCTGATGCTCTTTACTTTACTTTCCGCTTCAGTGCTGACAAACACAACAAGTACAACTTCTAACACATGACAAAGTAACTTCAGCGTAAGCTCAGTGAGATAAGGAGCTCACAGGTTATCTGGAGACATGGGTTCAAATCCCCTCTGATGCTCTTTACTTTACTTTCCTCTTCAGTGCTGACAAACACAACAAGTACAACTTCCAACAAATTATAAAGTAACTTCAGAGTTAGCTCAGTGAGATAAGGAGCTGACAGGTCATCTGGACACATGGGTTCAAATCCCATCTGATGCTATTTACTTTACTTTCCTCTTCAGTGCTGACAAACACAACAAGTACAACTTCCAACAAACTATAAAGTAGGGGAGAGAGAGAGAGGGGGGGGAGAGAGGGTGAGAGAGGGGGGGTAGAGAGGGTGAGGTGAGAGAGAGGAGGGTGAGAGGGGGCGGTGAGGGGGTAGGGGGCGGTGAGGGGGGTAGGGGGGGGTGAGAAGAGAGGGGTAGGGGGTGTGAGGGGGTGTGAGGGGGGGGTGAGAAGAGAGGGTGAGGGGGGGGTGAGAAGAGAGGGTGAGGGGGGGGTAGGGGGGTGTGAGAAGAGAGGGTGAGAGGGTGAGGGGGTGAGAGGGGGGGATGAGAAGAGAGGGTGGGGGGGGGGCGTGAGAAGAGAGGGTGGGGGGGGGCGTGAGAAGAGAGGGTGAGGGGGGGGTAGGGGGGGGGGGGGCGTGAGAAGAGAGGGTGAGGGGGGGGTAGGGGGGGGGTGCGTGAGAAGAGAGGGTGGGGGGGGGCGTGAGAAGAGAGGGTGAGGGGGGGGTAGGGGGGGGGTGCGTGAGAAGAGAGGGTGAGAGGGGGGGATGAGAAGAGAGGGTGAGAGGGGGGCGGGTGAAGTAGAAAGTGACTTCGACTTCATGACGAAGTCATGAAGTCGAAGTTACATGATGAAGTAACTCCTGAAGTCACGAAGTGACTTCAGGAGTTACTTCATGACAAAGTGACTTCGACTTCATGACGAAGTCATGAAGTCGAAGTCACTTTGTCATGATAAAGTAACTGAAGTTACTTTATAGTGTAGTAAAGTAAAGTAAAGTAAAGTAAAGTAAAGTAAAGTAAAGTAAAGAGCATCAGAGGGGATTTGAACCCATGTGTCCAGATGACCTGTCAGCTCCTTATCTCACTGAGCTAACTCTGAAGTTACTTTATCATGTGTTGGAAGTTGTACTTGTTGTGTTTGTCAGCACTGAAGAGGAAAGTAAAGTAAAGAGCATCAGAGGGGATTTGAACCCATGTGTCCAGTTAACCTGTCAGCTCCTTATCTCACTGAGCTAACTCTGAAGTTACTTTATCATGTGTTGGAAGTTGTACTTGTTGTGTTTGTCAGCACTGAAGAGGAAAGTAAAGTAAAGAGCATCAGAGGGGATTTGAACCCATGTGTCCAGATGACCTGTCAGCTCCTTATCTCACTGAGCTAACTATGAAGTTACTTTATCATGTGTTGGAAGTTGTACTTGTTGTGTTTGTCAGCACTGAAGAGGAAAGTAAAGTAAAGAGCATCAGAGGGGATTTGAACCCATGTGTCCAGTTAACCTGTCAGCTCCTTATCTCACTGAGCTAACTCTGAAGTTACTTTATCATGTGTTGGAAGTTGTACTTGTTGTGTTTGTCAGCACTGAAGAGGAAAGTAAAGTAAAGAGCATCAGAGGGGATTTGAACCCATGTGTCCAGATGACCTGTCAGCTCCTTATCTCACTGAGCTAACTCTGAAGTTACTTTATCATGTGTTGGAAGTTGTACTTGTTGTGTTTGTCAGCACTGAAGCGGAAAGTAAAGTAAAGAGCATCAGAGGGGATTTGAACCCATGTGTCCAGTTAACCTGTCAGCTCCTTATCTCACTGAGCTAACTCTGAAGTTACTTTATCATGTGTTGGAAGTTGTACTTGTTGTGTTTGTCAGCACTGAAGAGGAAAGTAAAGTAAAGAGCATCAGAGGGGATTTGAACCCATGTGTCCAGTTAACCTGTCAGCTCCTTATCTCACTGAGCTAACTCTGAAGTTACTTTATCATGTGTTGGAAGTTGTACTTGTTGTGTTTGTCAGCACTGAGGGGGAAAGTAAAGTAAACAGTGCTAAAGGGGATTTGAACCCATGTGTCCAGATGAAGTTTGAGCTCCTTATCTCACTGAGCTAACTCCGCAGCTACTTAACAATGTTTTGGAAGTTGTACTTGTTGTGTTTGTCAGCACTGAGGGGGAAAGTAAAGTAAAGAGTATCAGAGGGTATTCGAACCCATGTGTCCAGATGCCCTCTCAGCGCTTGATTTCACTGAGCTAACTCTGAAGTGACTTTTTCATGTGTTGGAAGTTGTACTTGTTGTGTTTGTCAGCACTGATGAGGAAAGTAAAGTAAAGAATGCAAGAGGGGCTCCGAACAGCTAACTCTGAAGTTACGTTGTCATGTGTTGGAAGTTGTACTTGTTGTGTTTGTCAGCACTGAGGGGGAAAGTAAAGTAAAGAGCATCAGAGGGGATTTGAACCCATGTGTCAAGATAACCTGTCAGCGCCTTATCGCACTGAGCTAACTCTGAAGTTACTTTGTCATGTGTTGGAAGTTGTACTTGTTGTGTTTGTCAGCGCTGAGGAGAAAAGCTGGAGGAAAAAGATGGCAAGTTATCAAAAAGTTTTAGTGGCGATTTGAACCCATGCGTCCAGGTGACCTGTCAGCTCCTGATCTCACTGAACTGACTCTGAAGTCAGTTGAGTGTGTGTGTTTGTCAGCACTGAGGGGGAAAGTAAAGTAGAAAGTCTGAGAGGGGTTTTGAACCCATGTGATCAGATGACCTGTCTGCGCTTGATCTCATTGAGCTAACTCTGAAGTCACTCAAGAGTGTGTTGGAAGTTGCACTTGTTGTGTTTGTCAGCGCTGAGGAGAAAAGCTGGAGGAAAAAGATGGCAAGTTATCAAAAAGTTTTAGTGGCGATTTGAACCCATGTGTCCAGGTGACCTGTCAGCTCCTGATCTCACTGAACTGACTCTGAAGTCAGTTGAGTGTGTGTGTTTGTCAGCACTGAGGGGGAAAGTTAAGTAGAAAAGTCTGAGAGGGGTTTTGAACCCATGTGATCAGATGATCTGTCTGCGCTTGATCTCATTGAGCTAACTCTGAAGTCACTCAAGAGTGTGTTGAAAGTTGCACTTGTTGTGTTTGTCAGCGCTGAGGAGAAAAGCTGGAGGAAAAAGATGGCAAGTTATCAAAAAGTTTTAGTGGCGATTTGAACCCATGCGTCCAGGTGACCTGTCAGCTCCTGATCTCACTGAACTGACTCTGAAGTCAGTTGAGTGTGTGTTGGAAGTTGTACTTGTGTTTGTCAAGACTGAGGAGAAAAGATGAAGGAAAAACATGGGGAGTTAAAGAGAAACATGCACTTCAGTTGGGATTTGAACCCATGTGTCAAGATAACCTGCCAGCTCCTTATCTGACTGAGCTAACTGTGAAGTTACTTTGTCATGTGTTGGAAGTTGTACTTGTTGTGTTTGTCAGCACTGAAGAGGAAAGTAAAGTAAAGAGGATCAGAGGGGATTTGAACCCATGTGTCCCGATGACGTGCCAGCTCCTGATCTCACTGAGCTGACTCTGAAGTTTCTTTGTCATGTGTTGGAAGTTGTACTTGTTGTGTTTGTCAGTGCTGAGGAGAAAAGCTGGAGGAAAAAGATGGCAAGTTAAAAAGAAGTGTGCGTTTTAGTGGCGATTTGAAGCCATGCGTCCAGGTGACCTGTCAGCTCCTGATTTCACTGAGCTAACTCTGAAGTCAGTTGAGTGTGTGTTGGAAGTTGTACTTGTGTTTGTCAAGACTGAGGAGAAAAGATGAAGGAAAAACATGGGGAGTTAAAGAGAAACATGTGTTTCAGTTGGGCTTTGAACCCATGTGTCCAGGTGACCTGTCAGCTCCTTATCTCACTGAGCTAACTGTGAAGGTACTTTGTCATGTGTTGGAAGTTGTACTTGTTGTGTTTGTCAGCACTCAAGAAGAAAGTAAAGTAAAGAGCATCAGAGGGGACTCAAACCTATATCGCCAGATAACCTGTGAGCTCCTTATCTCACTGAGCCAACTGTGAAGTTACTTTATCATGTGTTGGAAGTTGTACTTGTTGTGTTTGTCAGCACTGCGGGGAAAAGTAAGGTAAAAAATGCAAGACTGGATTCGATCCCATGTGTCCAGATGATGCGGCATCGCCTTATCGCACTGAGCTAACTCTGAAGTTACTTTGTCATGTGTTGGAAGTTGTACTTGTTGTGTTTGTCAGCACTGAAGAGGAAAGTAAAGTAAAGAGCATCAGAGGGGATTTGAACCCATGTGTCCAGGTGACCTGTCAGCACCTTATCTCACTGAGCTTACTCTGAAGTTACTTTATCAAGTGTTGGAAGTTGTACTTGTTGTGTTTGTCAGCACTGAGGGGGAAAGTAAAGTAATAAAGTATGAGAAGGGTTTCGAACCCATGTGATCAGATGACTTGTTTGCTCCTGATCTCATTGAGCTAACTCTGAAGTCACTCAAGAGTGTGTTGGAAGTTGCACTTGTGTTTGTCAACACTGAGGAGAAAAGCTGGAGGAAAAAGATGGCAAGTTAAAAAGAAGTGTGCGTTTTAGTGGCGATTTGAAGCCATGTCTCCAGGTGACCTGTCAGCTCCTGATCTCACTGAGCTAACTCTGAAGTCAGTTGAGTGTGTGTTAGAAGTTGTACTTGTGTTTGTCAAGACTGAGGAGAAAAGATGAAGGAAAAACATGGGGAGTTAAAGAGAAGCATGTGCTTCAGTTGGGATTTGAACCCATGTGTCCAGATAACCTGTCATCTGACTGAGCTAACTATGAAGTTGCTTTGTCATGTGTTGGAAGTTGTACTTGTTGTATTTGTCAGCACTGAAGCGGAAAGTAAAGTAAAAAATGCAAGAGGGGATTCAAACCCATGGTTCTAGATAACCTGTCAACTCCTTACCTCACTGAGCTAACTCTGAAGTGACTTTTTTACGTGTTGGAAGTTGTACTTGTTGTGTTTGTCAGCACTGATGAGGAAAGTAAAGTAAAGAATGCAAGAGGGGCTCCGAACACGTGTCCAGATGACATGTTAGCTCCTTATCTCACTGAGCTAAGTCTGAAGTTGCTTCCCAAAGTGTTGGAAGTTGTACTTGTTGTGTTTGTCAGCACTGCGGGGGAGAGTAAGGTAAAACATGCAAGAGGGGACTCGATCCCATGTGTTCAGATGATGTGTCAGCTCCTTATCTCACAGAGCTACCTCTGAAGTTGCTTTGTAGTGTGTTGGAAGTTGCACTTGTTGTGTTTGTCAGCACTGCGGGGGAAAGTAAAGTAAACAGTGCTAAAGGGGATTTGAACCCATGTGTCCAGATGACATTTGAGCTATTTATCTCACTGAGCTAACTCTGAAGTTACTGCATCATGTGTTGGAAGTTGTACTTGTTGTGTTTGTCAGCACTGAAGAGGAACGTAAACTAAAGAGTATTAGAGAGGTTTCGAACCCATTTGCACAGATGACCGGTCAGCTTCTGATCTCACTGAGCTAACAGTGAAGTTGCTTAACAGATGGAAGTTGTACTTGTTGTGTTTGTCAGCACTGATGAGGAAAGTAAAGTAAAGAATGCAAGAGGGGAGCCGAACACGTGTCCAGATGACATGTTAGCTCCTTATCTCACTAAGCTAACTCTAAAGTTACTTAGCAATGTTTTGGAAGTTGTACTTGTTGTGTTTGCCAGCACTGAGGGTGAAAGTAAAGTAAAAAGTGCTAAAGGAGATTTGAACCCATGTGTCCAGAGGACATTTGAGCTCCTTATCTCACTGAGCTAACTCTGAAGATACTTAGCAATGTGTTGGAAGTTGTACTTGTTGTGTTTGTCAGCACTGAGGGGGGAAAGTAAAGTAAAAAGTGCTAATGGGGAATTGAACCCATGTGTCCAGATGACTTTTGAGCACTTTATCTCACTGAGCTAACTCTGAAGTTACTTAGCAATGTTTTGGAAGTTGTACTTGTTGTGTTTGTCAGCACTGAGGGGGGAAAGTAAAGTAAAAAGTGCTAAAGGGGATTTGAACCCATGTGTCCAGATGAAGTTTGAGCTCCTTATGTCACTGAGCTAACTCCGAAGTTACTTAACAATGTTTTGGAAATTGTACTTGTTGTGTTTGTCAGCACTGAGGGGGAAAGTAAAGTAAAGAGTATCAGAGGGGATTCGAACCCATGTGTCCAGATGCCCTCTCAACGCTTGATTTCACTGAGCTAACTCTGAAGTTACTTTGTCACATGTTGGAAGTTGTACTTGTCAGCACTGATGAGGAAAGTAAAGTAAAGAATGCAAGAGGGGATCCGAACACGTGTCCAGATGACATGTTAGCTCGTTATCTCACTGAGGTAAGTCTGAAGTTGCTTAACAAAGTGTTGGAAGTTGTACTTGTTGTGTTTGTCAGCACTGCAGGGGAAAGTAAGGTAAAAAAAATGCAAGAGGGGATTTGATCCCATGTGTCCAGATGATGTGTCTCACTGAGCTAACTGTGAAGTTACTTTCATGTGTGTTGAAAGTTGTACTTGTTGTGTTTGTCAGCACTGAAGAGGAACGTAAAGTAAAGAGCATCAGAGGGGATTCGAACCCATGCATCCATGTGACTTGTCAGCTCCTGATCTCACTGAGCTAACTGTGAAGGTACTTTCATGTGTGTTGGAAGTTTTCCCTTTTGTGTTTGTCAGCACTGAGGGGGGGAAAGTAAAGTAGAAAATGCAATAGGGGATTCGAACCCGCCTGATCTCACTGAGCTAACTCAGAATGTCCTTTCATGTGTGTTGGAAGTCGTACATGTTGTGTTTGTCAGCACTGAGGAGGAAAGTAAAGTATAGAGCATCAGAGGGTATTCGAACCCATGTGTCCAGGTGACCTGTCAGCTCCTGATCTCACTGAGCTGACTCTGAAGTCAGTTGAGTGTGTGTTGGAAGTTGTACTTGTGTTTGTCAGCACTGAGGGGGGAAAAGTAAAGTAAAAAATGCGAGAGGGTATTTGAACCCATGTGCTCCTATTACCTGTTATTTTCTGAGCTCACTGAGCTAACTCTGAAGTTGTGTTCATGTGTGTTGGAAGTTGTCCTTGTCGTGTTTGTTGTGATTTCTGTCTTCACCACAGGAGCTTTGTGTGGCTGAGCTGATCTGACTGAGCTAATCTAGGAACTTGAAGTCTACTGGATATTTGTTGGACTTATTATTCACTCCTTCGAGGAGAAAAGTGTGAGAGCAGAGGCAGGACTTGATTGATTTAAAGTCAGCTGCTTCCATACTGACCTGCTCATGAGGACACATGCTTCCTGCTTTGCTGCTCTTTTCTCCACATGGTTGAGGAGAAAGGGAGACTCCTGACATGTGGATGTTTCCACCTGGTGGTAGAAGTTCATGCAGCACAGTGAGGTTTTAATTCAGAGAACAAGCTTGAAATCCTGAATGACAGCACTACAATGGTAGAATCTGACTGTAATGTTCAAAGAGAAATCAACAGTTAAATACATATACTACAGTATATGTAACAGTAAACAGTAGCAGGAGCATGTGCGTTATACAAATGTATTTATATTTTTTTCATTTAGTTTTGCAGAAATGTAAATATATGCAATTGTCAGCATTAATGTCTTGTTTAGGATTTCAAGCTGGTTCTCTGAATTAAAACATCACTGTGCTGAACTTCTAACACCAGGTGGAAACATCCACATGTCAGGAGTCCCTTCAAACTGTGGCCAGTGTGGAATCTGGTTCACTGGTTATGGTTGAGGGTTGTGTGTTTATATTCAGTAAAGGAAAAGACACATCTTTAATTAAGTGTGTTTTATTAAAACGTTTCACTCATTCAGTCCATCACAGTAACAAAAGTGTCAGGATTTAGTGAAATGTGCCACGGTGACAGTCATTTAAAAACACAAATCAAATATTACAAACAAACAGTGCTACATTATGCCGTGTAGAAAGTGTGAAATCTCCCAGAAACATTTAAGTACCTTTCCCCCCCTTAAATCTAGAAAAGAAAATGCAAAAGGAAGTGCAAACATCAGTAAACAGAACATAAAAAACATCAGTAAGTTCAGAGATTTTACAAAGTGCAACAAGAACAGATCCCTCGTAGGTGGTGAAGCAGTGTTAAAGAGTTAATATGCACAAAGTGTTGTGACACCATGGTGAGACAGTTCTGTAAACACATTCAGACATTTTCCTTTTGGTCAAAGTGGACATTTAAAATTCAATAATATTGCATCAATATATATATATGTATGTATGTATGTATGCACACTTAATAGTTAGCTTTGTACATGAATACACACTTGCTTGTAAAAATTAGACCAAATGTGCCCAAACTAACAGGGACTGATTCAATTTTTAGCAGCATCATTGGCGCTTGTTGCCAGAGGGAAAAAACCTGATTAATCAAAACATTTTATTCAAAATAAATATATAAATACAGTATCATTAGGCTCATTTCATAAAAACTGGCAGCCCTCTTTAGCAGGTTAGTATTACCGGTGGTTTATTGCACAAGAGCAACAGGGAACATCTCCCCCTTGGCACAGACCAAACTGGGAGTGTGGAGCGGTCAGGGGAATCAGACCTGACACGCACACACTCAAATCCCGAGGAAAAACAACAAGCCTTCCCCGACAAAATTCTGCATAAAATTAAATGGATGACGTGAGAGATCAGTTCGGCCGTCGCCCGTTCGTTTTAACGTTGACTATTCTATGCAGGATCTCGGATTCAACAGTTAACTTTTTGGTCAAACCCACTCAAATGTCCCCAAGCAGACCTTTTCTCTGTTGAGGTGTAATGTGTTACCCCAGCCAGCGGGGTGCCACTGCTCCGCTGCACCGCTTCCTCCGCTCATCAGTAGCAGCCGTCTCTCCAGGTGCTGTCACGAAGGGCACTGAGGGTGGACAAGCTCTTTGGAGGCGTCAGTAAACTGAGGAAGTGACAGAAAGCAGCTGGTCAGATAGATGAGGGGATGTTTCAGCCTACTGCTTCAGCAGCACACATGTCCAGACTGGAGATGCAAAGAAGCCACAGTTCTATCTGGTGTGCAGGTACAGTGGCTGCTAAATAAGATCTGATGAAGATACGTTATGCAAAAGCAGTGGAGCACAAAAGAAAATGAATTTGGACAAAAGAGGTGAAGAAGCTACAGCGAGCAGCTCTGTCAGGCAGGACAGCAGCAAACATGCTGATCTCCAGCAGGTACAGATGTTTATGATGGCCAGCGTCTTAGTTTAGCATGTTAGCATTTGCTATTTAGCACTAAATACAAAGTACAGCATTAGTTAAGAAGGTATTCAATTGGAAACCAGCGTACTGGATGAGTAGAGAAGTTAAAGGAAAATGACAAAACTTTAGGAGATGTGAACATGTGCACCACATTTCATGGCAGTCCATCTAAAATAAAGAGTAAATATAAAGCTCATCAGGACAATAGAGGAAAAATGTCACCAGTTAGTTGGATTCATCCTCTGAGCACCATCGATGTCTGTATCAATCAGAAATCTATCAAATAGGTGTTGAAAGGATTCAGTCTGGAGCAAAATGGTGGACCAACTATTAAAACTAACGTGTTTGTAGAATCTTTAAGGTCTGTTGCATCTTTAAGGAAATTAAAAGGGTTCACCTTCGTGCAGGTTGGGCCAATTTGCGGGGGGTGGAGCTTGTGGTGCCAACAAAGGAGGAGGGGCGGGGCAGGCCGCTGCGGGGAGTGGCCGGAGTGGAGGTGGGCGCCCCCCCTCCGCTGGGTGGTTTACTGAGTGTGGGGATCCCGCTGCCCCCCCCGCCGCTGCAGCTCAGAGACTGGAGGCTGGTGGAGGTCGGCATCGAGGCCGAGCCCTTGATGGTGGGACTGACGTAGGCGGTGGCTTTCAGCGGTTGCCGTGACAACGAAGTGAAGTTCCCGACGCTCTGGACCCTGTTCTGCAGGTGGCCTGGGGAGGGGACTTGGAGGTGGAGGGGGTGACAGGTGAACAAGCAGAGAAGAAGCTGAATTTAACAAACCTTCTGCATGAGTTATATTTCAGAATAAAAAATGAAGTAAGCTGGTGTCTTACTGGAGGACTGCAGTCGGGCCAGCCCGCTGGACGAATCAAAGCTCTGGCTGTTACGAAGCAAAGAAGGGGAAGCACTAGGATTGGTTGGAATGGGCACACTGGGCATGCTGGGAGCTCTGACAAGGTTAGGCATGCTCCTCCGCAGCTTATCTGACAGACACGGACAGATACGCCAACACAAAGGGAAAGACAGGAAGTCAGAAGACACACTAAAGCTGAAGTTAATGTAAAAATAGAGCTGTTTTACAATACAAAGAAACAATACAATATAGCTTTAAATATAGTTCACATTATACAGTACAGTGTGAGCTCTTCTCCTTTTACTACGACTCCATCACTTAAGACGGCACATAAAGCTGGCTGTGATCTCCGTCACCGTAACAACAGTTTCCTGCCCCCCAGTCAGATATACACTCGTAACTCTAATCCTATCAAAGTCCCTCGTCTCAGAACAGAAACACACGCCAGTCTGGGAGCTTTAAGGGCGGATGTACAAGAGGCTTAGAGTTATTATTAAATGGGTTGGACATCGTTGTGGGGCAGTTTAGGGCATCAACGCAAGATAAGAGAGCAAAGGCAGAATACTGATCAGAAACAGAAAAAAAAACGTGTAAGTAATGAATTAACTGGTTTAACGTTGTCTTCAATCGCAGAAAAGTTGGATTAACGTCCAATAACAAAACGTTCAGTGTTTATGAGGTTAGACACATTAACTGGTATTTTGACTTGAGTGGAAACCAACTTACTCTCATATTCGGCTGGACGCCATGACGAAGTTTCCCCAAAACAACACACACACACGTTTATACAAATACACACATGAATATTTCACGTACAAAACATGTAAACAAAGAGATAACTGATTAGTGCTGAAATGTGACAGAAATCACAGTGGTGCATTTCAGAATCAGCATGTTTCAACCTCAAGTTTATGACACCAAAATATAACAAAAGAACTCTCTGAACAGGTAACAGGCATTATGGGAAGTGCAACCACCTGAAACGCGATAGTATATTTAATGAGTTTTTGGCCATTTTGGGGAGAAGCTGGAAACAAAAAAAACGGTATGTCGGTATGTTTGGCGCCATAAGCTACCAAGTAAAATTTTGAGTCTCCTTTAAGCTCCGTTTTGGCCTCCACCATCCCCTGAGGGAAATATGTGGCTCTTTTACCACTAAATGCTACATAAGCTAGTCACTAACATTGGTTGTGTGTCATTTAGTGCTGGGCAGGCTGTGTACAGTTGGTATATCACAGCTTTTTCTCTGAAAACTGCTTCCTGCTGTACGTGATAACAACATAAATGAGTGAACTAAAACCAAAACAATGACCTGAAAGGCTCTAAACTGACAAAACATGCAGTGCTGCTGATAATTCTTCATACTACACATATTAATGTGATCTATTGTTAATCTGAAGATTCCAGATTCTAGATTTTAAAGAGGAGACATTGTCAAAAGTGTGTTTTCTCACCTGATCCTGGTCTGAAGCCCTGCTGCTCGGCTACGCTGAAGTTGCCCAGACCCAGTCCCGGGGGCTGGGCTTGGGGCTGAGGTTGAAAGACGAACCCAGCGGAAGGGTAGGGAGGGGTGGAGGGGGTGGAAGGAGGGGTGGCCAGGCAGCTTGTGCTTCTTCGCCAGTCTCTGATGCTGGAGAAGGTGTGGGAGTGCGGCAGGCGGGTGAGGCGTGGCTGCGGCGGGGGCAGGAGGCCGTAGTCTTCGTCGTCCTCCTCGTCTTCCTCCTCCAGGTCGGGGCCGGCGCTGAGCTGGCTGAGCTGGAAGCTGAAGCTCTGGCTGCGGCGGTTGGCCAGGACGGACGACGTGCTGGCGTAGTCCTGTCGTAGGCCTGGGGGAGCGAGATATGAGCACCAGCATGCAAAACACACACACACACACGCACACACACACACACACAATCATCACCTCCTGGGGTTAATGAAGCTGAAGTAGCGATGAGCTCTGAGATCTGGTGCCATATGTTAAAATATTAGAAAGGAAGGAACAATAGGGACAGATGGAGAGCAGAAGAAGTGAGTCGGACTCTAACAAGCAGAAAAAAAACAGCCAGAACAGAAGAAACAATCCAATTTGACTAGCTTTTGGTTCAAATTCAGATCAAACAAACATACAGTAATGTTAAAGATTCACTTAATAAACTTGTTGTTATAAGAAATTCTATAAAAAAACGACTGTATTGAAAGTTTACATTAAATACAGTATTTTTATAGTCTTGGATCAGATGTATCTGGAGCATTATCTTACTAATAAGTAAGAAGGTAAACTTATTAAATAGTACATTTTAAATAGATTTCAAACTGTTCAACTTTGTTGTAGCCAACAGTTAGACACTTCAGGACAAAAGCAACGCATCTTTGTACAAAGAAGTGCAGAAGTGCAAAGTGCATTCAGCCATCTCGATGCAAGAATCATGCAAGTACATTAACTCCATCAAATACGGCCCCTGTGAGACTAAATCTCTTATATACACACACACACACACACACACACACACACACACACACACACACACACACACACACACACACACACACACACACACACACACACACACACACACACACACACACTCCTCAAACTGCATTATTATAAACTGGAAAAAAAATTAAGTAATTTAAATGTCAACACAAACTGTCTTCTCACATATTTTCCCCAGTTTCTAGTTCGCAAATCTAAATTAGACTTTCCAAAAATTGCCATGGGGAAAAAATGGACTTGTCAAACCAGGAAAAACACATTACTAATAGTAACTAAGTCCAAAATGGTCTATTCAAGCCTAAAGTCGCTCCATATTTTCTGCTGCAGTGTCTCCACCCTCCGTTTGGGAACCACGGACCTAAAATAAGGAACAATACAGCCAGCATGCTGGGGGCCAGGTTCCCTGCAATTTGGAGTTTTAATTATATACCATTTCTCAGAAGAAGAGAACAGAGATCCTGCCATTAGGCCTGTTAAACCTCAGCAGGAAGAGCCGATGACTTCACCTCCTGAGCATCTCATAGTCTTAGAATTTAAGCAGAGTGGATAACTTACTCTCCTCCTGCAGTCGGGCCATGACCTGGACGTCAGTGAGGTCTTGCAGTTTGTATCCCAGAGTGATGGAGTCGTCCTCCACCTCCGAGGACCCGAGGTCGCTGTCCATGGATGACTGGGGGCTGAGGGCTGCTGAGCGCCGGAGGCTGCGGCCTTCAACCGGAAAAACAGCATAAAGAAAGAAAGTTTGTCAGATTTCCTCACTGACAACTTCTTCCTGATCTCGTGACTCATTTCTGACACAAACACTGTTCGACAAGTGAGACAGTAATGACAAAAGCACCCTCTACTAATGGATGTGATACTTGGCTCTGAGAATTAACGGTCTATTAAGCACCAGTGAGGCAGAAACTTTATCAGAGAGGTTATACCAATGATATTTTTAATATCCGCCCACCATGACTTCTCTCTAGAATAATTCTCTCCACCATCTGTCGCATTTTAATTAGTTTCCCACATTTTGCTCTCATGTGGTCACTCTGGCCAAGATTTCTTCTCAAAAAGTATCAATCAGATGTTACAAAACAGTGTAAAACAGAAGACATACACAGAGATAAAGATTCTGGGGAATATGATTGAACAATTTTATCAGTTTAATTGAAATACTGAAATAATATATTTGGTTGGTGGAATTTGGACTTGATATCTGTAAAATCCTGGCTATGGCCCTGAATTACATAACATCATACTGGTGACACACAGCTGGGGCGGAGGGATGAAAGGCAGTTTTATATTTGGAACCACACACAGCATATCGGAAAAGAACAAACAGGCAGGAGAGGAGGCCCTGCGTTTTTAATGCCACATTGCTGTTTGGACTAGCACCATCATGGAATTGAGCCGTGGGCAAAAAAAAGCCACCAGTGCGCCCCCGTGGCAGTTAGTTCCTGCTGCTACATAAACACTCAGCAGTCCTCCAATGTGGCCTCTCTCGTTCCCCTGCAGCTCTACTGTGTCTGGAACTTCACTTGTTTTCCATCACGAATAATGCACAAAAGGAAACGTTGCTTGAAGCCACAGAGAAAAATATATTCTCTCACTCCCACGACTTCACCAGACAGCACAGTCGAAATAATATCTAAAAAGCTTGCGGCTGACCCAGTTCTGCACCAGCGTCTCTACCTGCACGCTCATATTGGGATTACTACAAGCGGCAGAGTATTTAGTCTCATCTTCTGCTCCGCACGGGGCAAGAAAAGCAGCACAAACGCAACGCGGAGCGTCGGGAGAGGCGGCGCTGAGGCTTACTGCGGCTATGAGGGAAGAACGTGGGAGTCCTCTCAGCTACGGGGGAGAGCTCCTTCCCTACAGGACTCAGGGTCTGGTGGAGGGCCGGGTGGAGCGGGGAGGAGAAGGATGGAGCTGAGGGAGGAGAGGAGGGTAGAGAGAGAGACAACTCAGACTGAGCAAGAATAGGATGTGAACTTAACACTGGACATCTGAGACGCGTGCGATGAACGGTTACCATATCTATCAGACGACTGCGGGGTGGAGCAGGGTTTGGCCGGGGGGGAAGCACTGATGGGTGACACTCCGGCCACTCGACTCAGAGGGGGGCCTGGGGAGGAGGAGGGAGAGGGGCTGGACAGGGAGCTCCGCCACCTGGAGACTGAAGAGGGAGGAGAGGAAACATTACAGGACACACCTTTACAGTGGTGTGTATCACACACGTCAATCACAAAAATATGTCACAGAAAAATAACCAAACGTGCTTCTGTCAGTATTAACACTGCATTTCCTTGTGACAGGAGTAAGGAGGTGTGTGGGAAATGTAGTCTCCCACTGTGCAGCAGATTTCTGGCTGAACTACATTTTCTGGGGATTGAGCAGCTAATGCAATAATGTTTTCTTGCCTTCCTTCGTCACGCACTGCCCTCCTCACACC